>NW_025766543.1:0-34647 GCF_003918875.1 Haliotis rubra | reverse complement strand
TTGGTAAGCTGTTTCAGTTGCGTAATTGCTATTGAATTATCAATTATATGTTCGCATATATGTCGAGATATTCTGTTTTCATTTGGCATAAAGTATCCCGAATATTGTCAGCAAATAACTGTCAAAATTGCAAATGTATTTGATAATGGAAATTATGTTTCACGATTCGTAGTGTGAGTCGAGCAAAGCGCAGCTGTGTGATGTCCTAGTTATGAAACGAGGTGTGCATTTAAAGAGAGCAGCTCTTGGTCAATCTATATTCTGTACAAAGAAATGTGAATTCGATAAACTTGTAGATGTTATTCATATGAAATGCAGTAGCACGTGAGTCCATCCTAAATCAAATTATATAACATTAACTAATGTTTTAATCCCCAGATAGTATTTAGATTTTATTTATTTGCTTGCATTACACACAACCACTGGTATTCAAAATGATGGCATAAATCCTGCTGGGAAATCATTCAAGAATCAGAAGTCCACATAATTCCCAGTGAGGTGGAATAACTTTGGTTGCTAGTGGTTTTTAGCTTAGTTTTAATTCATTAATATATACGGTTTGGACCTGGATTAGATCAGGATTATGTCAACTCCATCAACAGTTTCTGGACAGTCCTTCTATTAGTCGTGTGGTCTGTGGGACCATTTGAGATGCGTTACATAACTACACCCATCAGTTTTGGTGCCCAGTTTTAAGCCTAGTTATGATTCATTCATTTTTTTGTCAACAATATCTAACTTCTTCTCATCGCGATATGGATGCAATACTGTCGATGTGATGCAAAATTTAAGTCACCCATTAACAAATACGATACATAGGAAATATATGCTGGAGTCAAAAAAGAAACTTCACATTCTTTCTTCAGGGCACTATAAAAGAACGAGAGATGGTAAGATGGTTAAATTGTTATTATTTCATTGCTGAGATCTGTGTGATGTGCTCAATACACTGACAGTGCCATAATCAGTTCCATTAGGCTACACCGCCGTTCCAAAACATTGGTATACAGAATGTATCAAGTAATGATAAATCCCGTTTCTCGCCTTCTCACCTTTTTCTTAAAATAGCCACAATGACAAGGTCAAGAATACGTATTTTGTAGTTTGATACTGTAACTTCTGCTTCGCTTTCCTATTATATTGTTGTCTGATGGCATTTTAAGTGTTGAACAATAAACACATACATACGCTTGTCAGGGTGCTATGCAGATCCAGTGTTGCACCTGAAGAGCCGTTGCACGGCGAACGATCTTGTGCAGATATAAAGGAGATTTGACAAGAAGAAATATTTGGACTCATATTTTATATATTTATTGCTTATGCACCTGCAGAAATCACTTGTTTATATATATATATATATATATAAGAATATATATTTCTTATGTGTACATGTGTAGAAATATTTAGATGGAGTATTCTTACCCACGATTCTTAAAAATATTTACAATAATATTACAGAATGAAGCAAGTTTTCTAAAATAGCTTCTTATTGATATTGAGTAATGTATACATGTTATGAAAATTTGGTATGGTATAAAAATATGGCTTTAAATATACTGAGTCAAAAAAGAAAAAGCGCCAAGTTCCTGCAAATTCTGAGGTTGGTTCCTAAGACCACGAAGACTTCTCCCAAATGCATCCCAAACGTGCTCTATTAGATTAAGGTCAGGGGAGCTCGATGGCCAGTCCATGACGTTGATTCCAGCGTTTTGAAGGAAGTTTCATGTCAACATCGCGGTATACGGCCGAGCATTATCATGCTGGAACTGTAGACCTGGGCCATGAGCCGCCATGAAAGGAACGAGTTCAGGGGTGAGCACCTGGTCGCGGTAAGCAGCAGCTGTGAGGTTTCCACGGATGACCAGAGGTCTTCCTGTACACAACATTGGGCATACCGTTCACGACGTCGTCTCCGTCCGCGAATCTGAGGGTAAACCTGGATTCATCGCTAAAGACGACTCGATTCTCTGGGTCCATCGGAGGTAACGTTGGGCCCACAGCAGACGATTGACGTTGATGAAACGGCATCAATATTGGCCCACGATATGGACATCGAGAATGGAGATTGGCAGCCCGCAAACGATTTCGAATGGTCTATGAGGACAGTCGACCTCTAAACATCTCAGCCCTGGTTCGTGTAGCCGGCAGAAATCTGTCACGTAGGTGACGTAGGGCGATTTGACGGTCTTCTGCTCGTGACGTCACACGTGGACGACCCGACCTTGGGCGATCAGAAGAGGTGCCAGTTTGACGACCTCGCAAGTCATACACAGTACGACGGCTGCAACCCATTGCTCTTGCAACTGTGGTTTAAAGTGTTTTTTCAATTCTTGAGGCCAATGCAAACACGTGCAATGAAGAAAACTTCGATGCGAAGATCACGTGATCGACTGCACGTGCAAAACCTGATTTGGCACTAACGTCATTTGCACGACGAATGGATGGGTTTGAGTGGGTTTTGCTAACGTTTTTCTAGAGTCGAAAGATAGGGATCCCATTTCGGATACATAGATGTATCATCAGAGAAAAATTATTAATTATTTTTCAAATTACATTTTTGAAATCAATGGCGCAATAGGTGCGAACCTTTCTTACTTGACTGAGCAATGCTGTTTTTGTTTTGTTTTAGACAACAATGGCAGGATTGAGAGCATGGTTTGGACGTGGATTAGATCAGGATTATGTCGACTCCATCAACAGTTTCTGGACAGTCCTTCTATTGGCCGTGTGTTCTGTGGGATCATTCGCCATGCGTTTCATCACTACACCCATCAGTTGTTGGTGCCCTGCTCAATTCGAACAGTCTCAGTACTCGTACACACAGGAATCGTGTTTTCTGAAGGGCTTGTATTATATGAAGTCAATGCCTGATGATAATGACGATGAAAGACCGGAACCTGTACCTTCCTACCACCTCTGGATACCACTCATACTCTTCTTCCAAGCCCTGGCTTTCAAACTACCCAACATCATCTGGAACAGCAGCAAGCACTTGCTTACTTTTAATATGGAAGAAACCATGGAGTCCTTGAAAAGTGTACAATTGACCAATGCCGAGAATAGCCAGGTCATGTTCAGTGATGCAGCCCGAGTATTTGGAAGTCTGTTGAGAAGAAACCGAATCATTTTGGCTCTTCTGTATCTATTTGTGAAACTTCTCTCCTGTAGTCCAATCTGATAGCCCAGTTTGTGTTCCTAACAATATACTTCCAGACAATACCTGGCAATCAGGGTTGGATCCTATGCAGGTTTTGATATGGACTTCATTATAAAACCTTTGCTTGTAAAGATGGTTACTGCAATTTTCTAATTCACCGGATGACGACAACCCACGATTATACAGTTCAGTGTACTCTACCAATCACCAGAAATCTATGAGAAGATGTTCACCTTCCTGTGGTACTGGATCTTCCTCCTGGCTGCCATCACCATCCTTAACCTTGTCCCAGTGGGCAGGATTTCTCTTCCTTCCATTCCTAAGAGATGGCAGGATAGCTGCCCATGTCAACGCTGCCAAAGGAACTCGCCCTGATGAACGCTCTATAACTCGATTCATCAGCACTTTCCTTGGAATAGATGGAGTACTTGTCTTGTCCATGATCTCCTTGAATTCCAGTGAGCTGGTTTCAGCGAAGCTGACCCAATATATGTTCCAAGTGTTTCGGGAAAAGGAAGAAGAATTTCAAAATGCACGAGAAATCTACACAGGAGAGCCTGGAGGTGGAGCTGGAGCCACGGGGAACAGAAGCGGCATTACCAATGACTGATCTCGCCTCTGGTACCCCTAATATGGAGAAAGTGCCCGATTAATGTGATGACCTATACACTGGATTTGTTTTACTCCAGCTAGTATAATTTCAGTCAACTACTTATTTATCTAAAAGGTCTCAAAGGGCAAGAGTCTTTGTGGATGATAATTTGGAACATTTTGAAGCGGAGGCATCATTTCCATAACATTGGGAACATCGTCGGCAAACACTTTCGTTACACTGACAGGCTACTCTATTTACTTTGGTTAGCATTTTAGTTGTAACTGGGTAGCGGTGTTATCTTACTTTAAAATATACATGATAAACTCACAACCTCTTGTTAGTACTTTATTGATGCATACATCATGTCGTGTTGCGTATGAACGTGGAGGAAGTAAGTGGGGTTGGGCTGAGGCATGTGGTTTTGCATATTAATCACTGGAACTCACACACGAGATGTTAATAAAATCAAGATTCTGGGTGAGGTTTGCATTGAGACAAACATTTTCATATGGTTTAATTATTTTAAACAGCACGCAAAAGTACTTTTATATTTACTACGCCGAAAAAGTAGGAGACATTGAGAGTCATCAAGACAAACCTTCTGAACCACCTGGTTGTGGCGAAAGGAAATCTTAGGATCAAATTTGTTCTAATGGTCGGTGTGATGAGAGTGTGGCGTACAATGGCTCTGAAAAGGTCGGTGGTCAAGTTACTTTGAAGCAAACGTCACTGATATAGGGTGATACTACCTCTGTTGGGTATCCATGCACAAGGCATGATTCTGATGAGTCGACCAGTGACAGCTTGGCTCATATTGTTCCCTGGTCATTGAGAGCCGCACTCCTGTTCATTGAGAGTAGTGGAGTTGATTTTGACGTTCATCTACACGTCTATAGCGGCCAGAACTTTGGGATACGACCAGAACAAGGATAAACAGCCCACAATTTCGTAAAACCCTATCTACTGAGACACTTGCCCCGGTCAACTTCAAGACTTTTTGGGGATTTTTGTACATGTTTTTTCGCGGGGTAACACAGAATTAGATTTATCATATACATATTGTTTTGCGAATATTTACCCTCTCTGTTTGGAAACACCTTCAGAATTTCTAATTATTTTTGTACTTGTCAATTATTCACTTGTTCTTATTGTGTGGCAATCCCCACTCACAGCAAGACTCTCGTGATTTTCATAAAAAAGTGTTATTTTAAAATGCAAACATAATGTAATCCGGTATTGTTTGAAAGGGAAAATCTTAAATGGAAATCTGTTTCTGCATCACTTAAAAATACAGAATCGTTCATATTAATTAAAATCGTTCAAGCACTAATTTATGTTTCTTAAATTATGCTGATTCTTTAACTACATTGTAATAAGCTTTGTAACTGTAAACAAGTTTCCGTATTCAGATGTTCGGGGCCGAATTTGCTGCATTTCAGACTAAAAGGCAAAAGACATTGGGTATAGCATATATATCGCTCAGAACGAATGAAGTGAGAGTCTGCATATCATGTAATCAGGGCGATAGAAGGGAAAGGATATATATCGCAAGTGTTATATGTCACTCAGATCGATTTTTGACAGGAGGGGTATTGGATATGTTGTATTATGCACTCTTCAGAATGCTAAGATGTCGGACACATGCATCTTCTAAAATCTCTAACGTTCATTGCTTTTTGACACAACCTGTCCACTCATGTATGGTATATAAGTGCCTTGATCTTAATTTCACTAACCACGAGAATGTAGCAAGAAATTTATCGCGCAGTATTGTGACTTCGACCCAGACCTCGCTTCCGTGGAAGAAATCGTTATGTTCTAAGTTGTGTCATGCAAAATCCTTTGGTTATGATTCAAATACATATTTAACTACGAGTAGAAAGTAGTTTTGATTTTCTAACTTGATGAAAACAAACCATAATCTCATTAATTCTAACAGATTTTTTAGCCCGTCACTTTTCGATTTTCAAAATGGCGGCGCCCTGTCGCGAACATCGGCCAGTCTGAGGATAAATGCTATTTAGGTTTGTTTTCACCGAGGATACAAAAATCAAAACTACTTTCTACTAGTAGTAGAATTTAACATTTAATGTCACATCGGCAATATTGCAGCCATATCATGACTAAAGCAGGTCATACGTGAGTGAATGAGTTAGAATTTAACGTCACCTCGGCAATATTTCAATAGCATATAGTGACAGGTCATACGTTAACAATAGTTAATATTAAAGTAAAAACTCTGTCGACAAAGGACAGTAAAACAACTAGAATATCACACATTGAAATATTAAAACTAGCATTTAGTTAGAAATTATTTGACTTTTTGCGACAATACAATATGAAAACAGGTTATAATTATAGTATGACCAGAAATTATTGAGAATTTTAGGAATATGTTTAATTGGATTTCTAGTATAAACAACCTTGACCAGCCATTAAGTGCTTGGTTTCATTCAAGAGAGACAACTCCGTTCATCCTTTTCATTAGTTTGTGACTTGTTATCCCCTTTGTTTACTTGCTAGCAGACGACATTTCAGTGATTCTCAGTATTGATGATTTAGAGAGAGGAAGTTGATTTTGGAGGATAATAACAAGGACCTCAGATCAGCTAAAGTAGAACATAGAACAGGCATCCCTTTGTCAACTGTTTATTGCAAATGGATATGGCATTGAGCACCAGGAAGGCGCAGGTAGGCCCAGAAAATTGTTCTGTGTGGCTGTTTCCTAATACACTGAAATTCTGGACCAAACAAACTGAAAAACCTTTGTATCAGCGCCCAAAGTACAGTAAAAATTTAACGTGTGGGGTGGCATATCTGTGTTAGGGGCAACGCCCCTCTGTGTATTTAAAGGGAATATGAACAGTGAGCGGTACACAGATATTCTCGAGGGACATTTACTTCCATCTGCTCACGTGTTCTTTAGACATTTTTGGATTTTCCAGCAGGACAACGACTCAAACCATCGTTCAAAGCATTCACAGGCCTGGTTTTGGACCCAAAATATGACATTATTAGATTGGCCAAACTATAGCCCTGACCTAAATCCAATAAAAATGTTTGGGGACTTATGAAGGAAAGTGTCAATAAGAAAAATCTGACAAATATTGCTGAAATATAAAAGAAGAGGTGGTCCGATATTGGCACAGCATGGACCACGACTTTCTAACTTCTTTGATCAGTAGTATGCCCGCCGCATTGAAGCCTGCATTGATGCCTATGGTGACTTGACAAAATACTAACTGTTTACCTGTCTTTGAATCTGGAGTTATGTTCTGCTAATATTCACATTAAATGAGTAATGAGTGAAAAAAAAATTAAAATTACAATCTTTAAATTCTCCATAATTTCTGGTTGTACTGTAGATCGCCAACAACTAAAGGTACATCACCATACTAGGGACCATGCAGACTTACAGTACTTTTGCTACCTGCACGGACCCTAGCTGAATTTCTAGGAAAACGAGATTTATATCCACGCTAAAGGATAAAAACTGTATGCAATCGATATTTCGCCAATCAGATGATTCGGCTGCCTTGAGTATCAAATGAGTGCCACAACGCTCGCTGTTATGTAACACAACATGGACCTTTTTGCCTAACTGAAAGTTCAAATTATACACTATTCTGTATTTCCCGTTCAGATGACCGTGATCTATCCTTGTATCGCTACCATGCTCCCCACCACGTAAACCGCAGTGTGTAGTAGTAGCAATTTCTCCTCTGTCTTGTGTTAAACGTATAGGAACTGAGTTTGAAAACATTTTCAGAAGAATTATATTCTTCAAAAATAAATGCCCGAAGGTCCTTGATATGTTGAGAGTTGTCTCGAATACAAAGTTTGGAGATGATCAGTAAACCCTTCTCCAAATGTACCGAATACTTACACGCTCCAAACTGGATTATGGTTCCATCGTCTATGACGGAGCTTGTAAAAGCAACCTATCTATCCTAGATTCTATCCACCATCAAGGTCTGGGACTTTGTCTTGGATCCTCCCGAACTTCTCCCATTGACAGTCTTTACGTCGAGGCCGATGAGCCATCTTTAATACATCGCCGTCTCAAATTATCTTTGCAGTATGCAACAAAATATTATTGTAACGTGTCCAGCCCTGTCCAGCCCTGCCTCTGTGCTTTTTTAATCCTCTTTAAGATAATCTATATAAAAAGATATTCTCTTATCCCACCCCTTGGAATAAGAATAAAACCTTTCATTTCTGCTGCTAAAATTGAGCTAAATAATATATCTCCTTCCTCCTCCTTAACAACTAGTAAGTCCACAAGCCGATCTTGCATATGCTACTTATAAAAATCGGAAACAAATCAACTACAATACAAACAAGAATATGACCAATTACGAAGTAAATATAATACATGTATAAATCCTGATTTACAGATGGGTCCAAGGATGGAGGCGCAGTTGCTTGTGCCACTGTCATTGGATCCAGAACAATATCTTCTAGATTACCTGATAGCAGCTCCATTTTTAACAGCAGAGGCTATACTGCCATATTATCAGCTCTTAAATGTACCCAGAAACATTCTGAATATAAACAGTTCATAATATTTTCAGATTCTCTCTCCTGTCTTCAGGCTATATAAACGTGACTTCTTAAAATCCTCTTTTAATTGAAATTATTGAATTATTTAATGTTCTTGCTACTGGCCAATACAACATCGTCTTTTGCTGATTACCCAGTCATTTTGGAATCGTTGGCAACGCGATGGCTGATGCTGCACTTCTTATACCATACAGTGATTATAAACCTGTCGTTAGATGTTGCATACGGGATCTAATGCTGAAGAAGTGGGACACCCAAGTAGGTGTCAATGAACTACATGAAATTAAGCCAGCTATTAGTTACACCTCCACTAAATGCCAAAAGAAACGTTACCCTCCTTCCTTAATGATGGAGGTACCTATCTTCAGCTGGCGTTGTGATGCGTGGACGTCCACTACTTGGTCTGTCTACGGTGATATAACCGTATTACGGTGGCATCCTAGGGCGTTGGCAACAGCACTGTATGTCGACCCCATCTGCACCATCCCAATGGCTCTTTCTCTACCTTCAGCTGTTAATCTTGGCACATTTCTCGTACTTGTGTATCAGATCATGTCTTCTAGGTTCTCTTTATACCCTATAGAATCATTCAACATGTGAAATGGATGTAAATACTGCTTGAATATTGCGATTTGGTGATTGATATTGCTATGTGTAAACAGAAAATGGAAAAACGTAACTTTGCAAGCAAATATGTTAACAAAGATAATTTTAGATGTTTCTTAACATTTTTTCAGGCCTACCTTTAGAATACAGCACCACAAACTTTAAAAATACGTCATAATACCGTTTTACGTAATGTAATGTGATTTTGTTCGAAAGCACGATCTCGAAACAATGCCCTATGACGCCTGCATGGCAACACGGTTGTCTGGCTCAGCGAGTGCGTATAAGCTCCGCTCACTGGTGTTTCATCTCTACGAGCTATGTCATTGCATAAGCCCAACGATGTTGAGAGTTTCCAGTAGTTGTATACCGGCGGATGCGCAATATTTTGCAAGCACCAGTTTGAAATATTTTTCTTTTTTCACTAATACGCTCATATTTATTTGTATTACGGGCTGCTGAGTTGTTATGTGTTGTGTATTTTGTATTTTGTAATTTTTTTAATTTACATATATATTTTTGTCATTCAGTAATTTGCACCATTACATAGAAAAGTGTTTTATTAGTATTTTATTTTTCGAAGCGGTAATAATGCATTACACTAGACACGTCAGTCGTGTTTGTGCCGGTTCTGTCAATGCATTCTATTTATTAGGATTAATTCAAGGGATTAGGGCTAGGGCTAGGGCTAGGGCTAGGGCTAGGGCTAGGGCTAGGGTTTAGGGTTTAGGGTTTGGGTTTGGGTTTAGGGTTGGGGTTGGGGTTGGGGACCTAATGCAATATAGTAGGTACATGTCCGGTGGTTCCGTCAATGCATTCTATTTATTAGGATTATTTCAAGGGATTAGGGTTAGGGTTAGGGCTGAGGGTTAGGGTTAGGGACCTAATCCAATATAGTAGGTACATGTCCGGTGTAATACGTGAGTAGATCTACCATTTGTTGTTTTTCCTTTTTGCATTTTAATACTTTTTCTTCACACAAATCGGGAAACCTAAAACGTCGAAAGTACATTATGAAATGGGTTAATGTAGAAATTTTTGGGCTAATGGAAATTGGCCTGGAATTTGCACTGAAGCCTGTTTCACACGCAACATAAATTTTGTAAAGTAATGATGCGAAGGCTAACTCACCCTCGTGCCGTCACTACACATGCTCATGTCTCCCTCGTTCCTTAGTGCGATCCACATTATCCTTACAGTGTTCCCTACATCACTTTTCTGTCACAAAATCACCGATTTATATAATAGCGCGTCATTCATGCATACACCGTGAAATCTACGTCTGACGCCTGACGTCAACAACCCTTTTCAGTTTGAAGCATATCGGCTCATTCCACGCCACACGTTAATTTGTAGATTACGGAATGGGACGAGTGTGCCAAATGGCATCGGATCCATTCGGCAATTGTCCGTAGAATAAAATAACATGACACCAAGTCTACCCGTAGCATTCGTAATTGTCCGTGACCTATTCGACTCTTTCCGTTCATTTCCGTGACGTCACAGGAATGACTCGATAAATTTGCACATTGTGCAACAGTGTGGACGTAGCTCAGTCGGTTAGCTGTCGAGCTAACAATCCGAAGGTCGCGAGTTCGTGTCCGACGGGTTCTCACAAACTGGTTGCTTGTCTTAATGACACGTGACCTACGGCAGAGATCGTCCTCACGAGAAGTTGTGGTGCTGTATTCTAAAGGTGCTCCAATTTCACAATATCAAAGACACGTTTTACTTGTTTTCACTCATGCAAATCAGCAGAAAATGTTTCTAAAGATGCTCCAATCATAGCAATGATTAGTTTACAATTCTACACACTCAACAACAGTTGTTTCTTGCTTTAATATAGTTGAAAAATGGTGACTTTAAATGGTTTATCATTGTCCCAAAGCAGAATTTTATTTCAACCTTTCTTTTGGACATCAAAATCACTATTATTTTTTTTTGTCGGCATGGACGAATATAGGACAATATAACTCTTCTGAAAAAGATGCATTTCACCAAAATATGAATGCATTTGAGAATTTGTTTTCGTGATTTGCATAAAGCTGTGTTGTTAAGCTTTCTTGTAAACTATAACCTTTTAAAATATCTTTAATAGTTGTTCAGTAATTCATAAAGGTAGAAGGGTAACGTTTCTTTTAAGCGTCTAGTGTACTTGGGTTCTCAGTCCAGATTTGAGGTAGTAATTGTACGACGATGTCATATTGGCCATTCAAGATATACACATGAATATTAATTTTGTTTTACAGGTGAAAATCTACCATTTTGTATTCCTGTGATGAACGAATCACGGTCAAGCATGTCCTGTTTGACTGTATTGATATTTCCATTACAAGGGATATTTATTTAAAAGCTTCATCCACGAAGGATATTTTAAATAACGTTAGTTTTAATTTAATTGTTAATTTTAAAAGCAAATAGAATTGATTGACAAATTTTGATTGATTTGTTTTGTACATAGATATATCTTATTATAAATTGGTGAATTAAATTTGCAAATTATATCGTTAGTGGTTTTGAATCCTCGAAGTTGGTTGAAGTACCGTAAAATTATTGTCCTCCTGAGAGGGTATGTAAGACCACAACCTTCAAAGTAAATTTAAGGATTCAAGGTTTCTAATCGTAGAATATATGTAATTTTTATTCATGGATAGCTTTGTCCATAATCGCTTACATCTGAGGGATGGTGTAAATCCAGCTAGGGCCCATACAGATAGCAAATGTACTGTGAATCCCAATGGGCTCTTATATAGGCTGATCTTCTTCCAGTTGCTGGCGATGTATACCCCGTTTTTATAATGTGTCGTTTAAAAACAAATATTTCTAAACTGCTAGTTTTAATCTAAAGCTGTGATATTCTAGATATTTTACTGTCCTATGTTGACAGGTTGTCGTACCGTTAAAGATTGATTTTATCTAATTTGTTTCATTGTTATGATGTGGATGAAATATTACTGATGAGACTTTAAATGTTAACTCACTCATTTACTCATCACGATATAAATACAATATTGCCGATGCTATGTAAAATGTAACTCACTTAAATATAATACATAGAATACTTTTTTCTAAGCACACATTTTAAATGTATCTCGCAAATGTCGTGAACGTTCTTACTCGACTGAGCAATGCTGTTTTGGTTTGGTTTTAGACAACAATGGAAGGATTAAGAGCATGGTTCGGACGTGGATTAGATCAGGATTATGTCGACTCCATCAACAGCTTCTGGACAGTCCTTCTATTGGCCGTGTGTTCTGTGGGATCATTCGCCATGCGTTTCATCACTACACCCATCAGTTGTTGGTGCCCTGCTCAATTCGAACAGTCTCAGTACTCGTACACACAGGAATCGTGTTTTCTGAAGGGCTTGTATTATACGAAGTCAATGCCTGATGATTATGACGACGCAAAACCGGAACCTGTACCCTCCTACCACCTCTGGATACCACTCATACTCTTCTTCCAGGCCCTCGCTTTCAAACTACCAAACATCATCTGAAACAGCAGCAAGCACTTGCTTACTTTCAATATGGAAGAAACCGTGGAGTCACTGAAAAGTGTTCAACTGACCAATGCTGATAATAGTCAGGCCATGTTCAGTATTTGGGAGTCTGTTGAGAAGAAATCGAATCCTTCTGGCTCTTCTGTACCTGATTGTGAAGCTTCTCTCCTCTGTCAATCTGATAGTACAGTTTGTATTCCTAACAATACACTTCAGACAATACCTGGCAATCAGGGTTGGGTCCTATATTGGTTTTGATATGGACTCCATCATGAATCCATTGCTTGTAAAAGATGGTTATTGCGATTTTTATATATACCAGGTGCAGAATTCTCACAGGTATAGAATTCAGTGCACCTTGCCAATCACCGAAATCTATGAGAAGATGTTCGCATTCTTATGGTACTGGATCTTCCTCCTGGCTCTCATCACCATCCTTAACCTTGTCCTGTGGGCAGGATTTCTCTTCCTTCCATTCCTAAGAAATGGCAGGATAGCTGCCCATGTCAACGCTGCCAAAGGATCTCGCCCTGATGAACACTCTATAACTCGATTCATCAGCAATTTCCTGGGAATTGATGGAGTACTTGTCTTGTCCATGATCTCCTTGAATTCCAGCGAGCTGGTTTCAGCGGAGCTCACCCAACATTTGTACCAAGTGTTTCGGGAAAAGGAAGAGGAATTTAATGCTCAGCGAAATCTCTACACAGGAGAACTGGGAAGAGGTGCTGTCGTACCTGCAGCATCAGGAACTAATGCAACTATACCAATGACTGACCTCGCCTCTGGTGACCCAAACTTGGAGAAAGTGCCAATGCTGTAATGACAGAACTGTCACCAAGCACTGGATTTGCTTAATCCAGAAGTGGCTTATTTTCACTAATTGCTAACTTGTTTGATGGTATGTCCTTGTTTTTCCCCACATAGTTGACGTTCTCGCCAGCAAGATGTCAAAACGTTGATATTATTGTAACAACAATTCATTACCATTTTGTCATTTTTATATCATTTCGGGAACATTGTCAGTCAAAACATTAGTTATACTGCCAAATTACTGTATATTCCTGTATTAGCATTTTAGCTGTCTTTTATATTTCAGGAGTCCGAACTAGAATGCGTAGTTGTAAATGTGAATAATATACACGTGCTGGTGGTGTCACAATTAATCAGTCTTTAGTGCAAGTGTATGAACGTTGTAGTGGTCGGGGCAGGCCTTAAGCATAGGTATGTTTCTAAGTAATCACACAAGCTCACACGTGTTTCGATACATTTATGGGTGAATATTTTACCAAAAGAACATCAGGGTTCTGTAAATGTGGACCCATATATATATACATAGTCATCACCTATCTAATTTAAACTGGAAGTATTCTTAAATATACGGAGACAAGCTCTGTAATGAGGTTCAAAGGTTTCAATCAACAATGCAAAGTACACTTGCTGTACTAAGTAAGGAGTGGATAATGGTAATCATCAAGACATATCTCTGATTAGATAACGTTGATTTATCATTTGCATCCCTAAGTATCCATACAGAACATATGTTCTGGACATGTTCTAGACATGCATGTTTTGAACTGGTTATATTTATTTCTGGGTTTGTATGGCACACAAATAAACCGATAAGCGATATCGAGGGGTATCTTGTGTTGTATACCTGGTGTGTGAACCTATGTACCCTGTGTTTGAGTCTATGTACCTCGTGCCACACTGTATACCAAGAGGTATCGGATGACATCCAATTTATCTTACAGGCATGCGTTCATACAAATCTGCAATATATGTCTTCAGTTTCACCAAGTTCGCCTTTTTATGCACACTATCCAAGACAATTGACTGTATGGAATACATTAGTTCCTTAGAGAAACCCCAAGGTTCTTATACGGTAGACATTTCGAGATTCCTCCTCGAGATTAGCAGATTACCCAAAATGTGTTTCGACTAATTTCATTTCAAATTTGTACTTCATTTGGAACGGGCAGCATGAAAGTTAGTTGTCCGCTTTTACGCACCAGACGCTGATTTTGTAATACAAAATTATAATGTATTCATTATTAAAAACAAAACAAAAACAGGAAATAACATGCGAGCTTTGAGTCAGCAACAATTATTCAGCAACAATGATAAAGATCTCTGGAATGCATTTCCCTGCATAAATGATCCATATTACGGGAAACCGGAGAGGTCGAAGTTCTCCTGTCCTGAAATGTCAGTTCTGATAATTTGCTACAATTACCGCTCCTACAAATACATTAATTGGACGTAATAAGGTGTCCTCCCATTTGTGAGAACTCCAAGTTGTGAGACACATTGATTAATGGTTCCACATCCCTACAATGAAAGTGGGATCAGCCCAGCCCACTACCCACAGGAGGCATAGTTCATTGATGAGTTGATTAATGAAATAGATTATCAAAGATTATATTTACACAGAAGAAATAGATCAGTGAATATTTTATTTATTCAGAAGAATATGTAATTATGATAACACATATTTATTGACTGGTATGAAGTTTGAAAGTCATTTTGGTTTAAACATATTTTATTATTATTTATGAAAATGAATTGGGATTGGTGAAGTATTACTGCTTATGGTAACACCGCTCCCATGCAACATAAAATATAAAATGAAATGGAGGATGTGACGTCATCGATATTGACTATTGGATAAATATGTTTTTAAGTACATATAAATATATACAGATTACATCAAATACAACTATTCTCTAAGTAGTCATAATTAGAGACTTACAGTTGTGTGTGTCTAACAAGCTACTGTAGGAATATAAATCAATCACAAGAAGGTTGTTGAGTTAATTTCAGGATTTCCCTGTAAAAAATTTGAAGGTTGTGTTTTGATGATATAATCGTGGACGGATTCAACTATTTTCTGGTTTACACAAGGAGGAAATTCTTTGTTTCCGTTCAAAAAATTATCCAGGTTATAACGGGTAGTTGATATCCACAAGAACAACATGGACTGTCTATTGAATGTCTGTTATACATATCGGCGATTGGGTCGCTAGATCCGAGCCTGAGGCGGCACTGAACGATTTGACAAAAACAAGAGCCATAATTAAGATCAATATAAATCTTGTTTTCGGTTTTTGTAATTAGGTTTTAAAATTCTTTGAGACTGCATGACTCTTTGCAATTTGGTAGGGCATTCCATAAATTTATTGTGTCGGGTAGAGGGGTTTGGCATAAGGGGCATTTCGACTGTAAATTTCAGAGTTATTTCAGAGTTACTTCTTAAACTATAGCTTGTAGTTTCGGAGACGGAGTAAATCTGAGTAGGTAAATTAATTTCTCTTTGATCACAAAGTGTTTAATTATTAAAGACATTTACCTGAGTACGTTAATCAATTTATCTTATAAAGTTTCATTAAGTTACCTCCACAAGAGTCAGTTACATAGCAAATCAGTAATTAGCTAGGTTTAATCCATTCCATCAGACAGGGGAGTATGGTGCGTTTTCGTTGTTAAATACCGACTCCAGTGTCTCATAACTGGGAGTCTCACAACTGGGAGTTCTCACAAATGGGAGTAGACAACGTAATAATGTTTGCATAGAGAGATATCGAAAAATATCGAAAATATTTCATCTTTGTGATGTTCTTGTTTGAAACGCGGTGTTCTTTACGAATGCAACTCTTCATCACTGACATTATTACAAGATAATATATATTGAACATGAGTTGAACTTGTTTTCGTAGTTTCAAATGTGAATGGTCGACTCACAATTTCTTAAGTGTACTTTGTTGATGCTCTCAACGCATTGTGTTTGTGTCACAATTAATCGTTTTTTATTGCCACATAATGAACGTTGTAGTGGCCGGGACATGTCTGTTTCATACTTATCACTGAAGCTCACAAATGGACTCCTGAAATTTAAATATATATAGTTAAGATGCTGAACCACAATTCATAATCTGAAGTTTGATATTTACCGTACTTTCCGGAGGGAAGTATGTATACTAGCCCATGTCAGCCTAAAGGCGAGAATTTATGAATGTCAGTTTCTATATTTTCAGGAACAACTGCCTAACTTGGGACTTATTCATTTAACATCAGTACTGGGTCCCATGTCATCGCGCTCATTGATTATCACCTACAGGACCATTTATCCCTGAATTAATTCCTGGCTTCGGTTGCTAATTGTCATTACCTATCAGCGCCAATTAACACCTGGCTTCCCTTGTTTTTATCTTGTTACTGTTGTTCTTTCACCTGTACCCATGTAGCTACCTGTTTGCTAGTTTTTCCATTCACCTTATAACAGAGTAAGAATATATTCCGAAACGCCATGTTCCTCAAAATAGGAAGTTGACGTAAATAAATTTTCACCTTTAAATGTAGGACTTCTAAATGCTGTTCAGAGACGTTTTATCAGCCTAGCTTTCATCATGGGCATTTCAAGCCTAAGAAAATATGAGAGAATTAGGCTGATTCGATAGTTTAATCAGTGAACATTTTACAGAATGTTCTTCCGGGTTCCGGAAAGGTAGTTTCTGCTATATCCACATTCATTACGTATTGACTTTGAACTGGAATTATTCCCAGCAATAAACAAAGACAAACATTTGTAATGAGATTCAAAGACTTAAATTAACAATCCACTCTACATATGTATTTAGTGAAGTATAACAGGAGGGGACTATAGGAATGATCAAGACATATCTTCTGATTAAATAATGTTGATTTATCATTTATGTGCCTAAGTTTTCATACAGAACGTACCATGTTAATGTTGAGTAGCAAACATTGTCCATTTGGGCAGATCGATTCATATCCTACGATACAACAACGCCGAGATGTTCCTTAGTATTCGAAATGATAAAGAGAAGCATCATGGTAGACCAAATTAGGTTCTTATACCTGGAACGTCGTGCCTTCATACATTATATGATATTTAGCCAGGTTCACTAGTTGTAAGTCAAGTCTCTGAAATGAACGTTTTTACAGAAAAAGAAACCTAATTTATCTTCATAATACATTGCAAAAAGGAGCTCGGGGAACGGGCTGCATGGAAAATACATGCCCGCTCCTTTACCGATCAGACGCTAATGTTTTAATAGAGGGTAACATGGCTCTCATTTTTACAAAAGCAGAATATAGCATGACAACTTTAAGTCAGACATGTTGTTGTTAAAGATCACTCGATTCCATTTTCCCAACATAACGGTCCGTGTTAGAGAAACCAGGGAGGTCAAGAGTACTCCTGTCCTGAAATGTCAGTTCTGACAGTTTGCTACAATTATCGTTCTTACGAAGAGATTAATTGGACGTAGTAATGTTCGCATGGCGAGACCAAACCCCTTGACTCACGTTCTGAAGCCAATCCTAACAACTATAAGGCGACAGAGCGTTGAATATCGCCAGTACTGTTGACGTCTGTAGTTGGATGTGAAGCAAACCGTCTGTACTGTTACCCTGGGAGAAGACTCAAAACAGGCTAATTTCACACACCCACCTCAGGAACAGGACCCCTTCACTTCATCATTGTAAGTATAGGTGTTGTAATGCTGCGTTATTTCGACTTAATCGTGTAGACTTGCTTCCACAGCGGATGACACAATAGGACATATATTACTTAACAACTGTTGGTTGAATAGTCCTCCTCTCTGGGGATACGTAAGTACTTAAACATTCAAGGTAAAATAAACTTACCGAATTTTTAAAACGCAGTATTTTTGTGTTTTAAGACATGGCTAAGTTTAACTACAATCACTAACGGCTGAGGGGATGATATAAATCCGTCTAGGGTCCATGCAGGTAGCAAAGGCAAAGCAAAGGTAGCAAAGTCCCCATGGTCTCTAGTATGGTGATCAACCTTCAGTTGCTGGTCATCTATAGCCCGTTTTTATATTGTATTGTCTTGCATTATAGTATTTATCTGTAAATCGTATGCTAACATTAGACAGAAATATATACCAGAGTATTATCTGTCAAAACCCCCCCGATGTAGCTTTTAATTTACTATTATGTTCTTGCAATGAACAAAATATTAGAAATCTGTCATTGTTTATAAAACACTACAGTAAGTTAAGAGATGAATTGCTGAAAAATTAGTTAAAACTGACTTCCAGTGATCAACAACATGAGCATCGATCATCAGTTGGGAACCGATGACATGTGAGTGAGTGAGTTTAGTTTTACGCCGCACTCAGCAATATTACAGCTATATGGCGGCGGTCTGTAAATATTCGAGTCTGGACCAGACAATCCAGTGATCAACAGCATGAGCATAGATCTGCACAATTGGGAACCGATGACATGTGTCAACCAAGTCAGCGAGCCTGACCACCCGATCCCGTTAGTCGCCTCATACGACACGCATAGTCGCCTTTTACGACAAGCATGGGTTACTGAAAACCAATTCTAACCCGGGACCCTCACGGGTTGTTGCATTTGGAAGAACTGCGCCACCATAATGGCTTAATGAACACGTCATTGTCTGGATTGTCTGGTCCAGACTCGAATTGTTTTACAAACAACATCGTACAGCTGTAAAACTGTTGAAACAAATATGTACTCATTATAAATCACATCTGTAAAATCGATTTCTTATGGGTGTGGAAAGGTTTTTTTGCGCTTCAATTATCATCTTGAATGATGAAACATTTTCCAACGTCAGGTGAAGATGGCAACCAGTGATGCAGTGATGTTGTCCATGAGGTATTAATAATAACAATAATAGAGCTCAGCCCTTTTGACACTCTGGGTAATGCAGAAGGCTGCAGTATTGGGGAGTCTATATTTTCACCAGAAAGTTTAGTTGGTTCACTGTTGTGGTGTCTTCATGTTGAAATTCCGGCATGGTATGTCAGTGAGCCATGTCATGAACCGACTACATTTGCGGACTAGTACACACACGCACACACGCACACACATTTTTCTTTCTGGATAGGTGCAGTAATTTTCCACGTAATGATAAATCCCGTTTCTCGCCTTCTCACCTTTTTCTTAAAATAGCCACAATGACAAGGTCAACAATACGTATTTTGTAGTTTGATACTGTAACTTCTGCTTCGCTTTCCTATTATATTGTTGTCTGATGGCATTTAAGTGTTGAACAATAAACACATACATTCTGGTGCTACACTTGTTGTGACGCTTGTCAGTGTATATGGCAGGCCCAGTGTGCACCTGAAGAGCCGTTGAACGGCGACTGATCTTGTGCAGATATCAAGGAGATTTGACAAGAAGAAATGTCTTATATATTTATTGCTTATACACCTGCAGAAATCACTTGTGTTTATATATATATATATATATATATATATATATATATATATATATATATAAAGATAGTGATGAGAATACCGAGCGTACAGTAGTACATATATAAGAAGAAGTTTCTGAAATAATCACACAACATAAACATGATTTCTGAAATAATCACAGATGCAGATCTTGTGCAGATATCAAGGAGATTTGACAAGAAATGTCTTATATATTTATTGCTTATACACCTGCAGAAATCACTTGTGTTTATATATATATATATATATATATATATATATATATATATATATATATATATATATATATATATATATATATATATATATAAAGATAGTGATGAGAATACCGAGCGTACAGTAGTACATATATAAGAAGAAGTTTCTGAAATAATCACACAACATAAACATGATTTCTGAAATAATCACACAATACATATATATTTACACAATTGTATTACCATCATGGCTTGATAAATAAGAAACGCAACATTTTCAATTACAGTTTGATTTCTACAATTCAATAAGAGATGAAAATTTATCAATTTATGGATGGACAAAATATATTTTACGTATAGTGTTTTAGCTGAACATATGAGACGAAAAAGATATTCGTCTTTTGTAACATTATTATTACAGCCTCTACATATTCTATCTTCTCTCTTGATATTCATAAATCTACCTTTTTCAATAACAGATAATAAGATGAACAACGGAAACAAGCTAAAGATATTCTGAATTTCTTAACATTAACACACGACAAATAACATTCAGTATAAATGTGAGTTTAACGTTTGAGTAATAATTACATTTTGTAGATACTGAAGCTGCTTCTAACTATTTTTGCTGGTAAATATCTTTTGCGTGAATGTATTCAGAAACAATGGTGAATAATTGTAAATTTAAACGAGACTTACCTGTAAGGTGAAGTTTGAAAGCAATTCTCCGAGGTACCAGGGCACAAGTGAGATCACATGAGATTGCGCATGCGCAAACGGGTCAGTCTTTAAAGATTTACTGTGGACTAAAGAACACCGAAAAAGGAACCCTGGGCGGGAGGGCGTGGCATGTGATCTCACTTGTGCCCTGGTACCTCGGAGAATTGCTTTCAAACTTCACCTTACAGGTAAGTCTCGTTTAAATTTACAATTCTCCTTCAGTACCAGGTCACATGAGAGACCACATGAGATTTTGTAGTTAGTCCACAGTAAATTGGACAAAATATGTAACAAGGTGTTAAAGCTAACTATATTTATTCATCATAGAATATTTCAAAAACTATAACAAATGATAAATGAATACTACTTCAAACATCATCATTAAGAGACATTGGAATATTACGATGCGGTAATACTGATGAGGTACCATTTCAGATCTCTCACTGGAGCGCAATACAAGCATAACACTTTTACTAGAATACTTAACATGCAGAAACAGAGGATAAAACAGCATTGCTGTAAGAACATGATACAGGTAAAACTGGTTTGGCATAGAATTTGGCAAACACATATGTAGAAGACCATCCAGCTGTGTCCATAATCTGCTGTATAGGCACCCCCACCATGGATGCTGCACTGGTGGAAGCAGACCTAGTGCTATGTCCTGTAAACACTGATACATCCACACCAGCCTCTCTCATTAGAGTTTTTAGCCACCGTGATATTGTGTCTGTAGTCACAGGTTTGTGTGGCTTGGCAAAACTTATCAACAATTGAGAGAGAGGATCGAAGGTCCTCAGTCTTTTTGTAGTATTTTTCAAGACATTTAACAACACATAAATTTTCTACCTCAAAACTATGTAAAACAATAGGTTGTAAATGGAAACCTGGCCGTGATTGTTTCAATAGTTCCGTCAGTCTGAAAATCACTTTCTTCTCACACTTAATCATGTTATCTATACTGAGATATCTGAGCGTCTGTGACCTTTGACCTGTTACAAGAGCCAATAACATTGTCATTTTTAAGGATAACTCTTTCAAGGTTAACTCCGTGTTAGAACCCTTCTCTTCAATGTAATCTAAAACTACCTTTACATCCCAAGTTTGTTTGTACCGGGGCAATGCTGGTCTGCAGTTAAACACACCTCTCAGAAATCTCTTGACTAGCACATGCTGACCTATAGGTACACCATTTGGTAAACACAATACACTTGAGAGGGCACTTCTTGCTGTATTAATCACACTATATCCACATCCCTTCTCATACAGCGATGTCAGGAATTCTATCACTAGCACAGGATCTGGCTCAAGAGGATTTTTATCTGAATCACTGCAGTATTTTTCCCATTGAGAAAGGTAAGTCCTGTACTGGGTGCGAGTGCCTGTCCGCCAAGAATTCATAATGATGGAAATGGAGCTTGAGGAGAGCCCAATGGAGTGGAGGCTCTCCCCGACAAATGGCACACTAGGAGTTCCATTTTCTTGTACAGAGGGTGTACAAATTCTGGCTTGTGCAGCAGTACAAGTGTTTTCTTTCCTTTGGGTAGTGCCCTTGGGCTGGACACACACATTTTCATAGCAACTGGATACCAGCTCTGAGTTGGCCAGTTCGGTAGAATCACTAGTCCTTCTGCTTTGTCTTCCCGTATCTTCTGGATAACCTGTTCCAGCACACTGAAGGGAGTGAAAGCATAAAATTGATATAGTGACCAATCCCACATAAATGCGTCAATGACAAAGGCAAATGGGTCTGGTCTCCAAGCAATGTAACATGGCACTTGTGCATTTAGCCGTGAAGCAAAGAGGTCTATGCATGGCACAAAAAAAGACTTTTGTTATTTTATCAAATAGTTCCTTGCAGAGCATCCACTCAGTTGCCTCATTAAAGTTTCTACTTTCCTTATCTGCCTCTATATTCTTGCACCCAGGCAAATGAGCAGCTGAGAGCCAAATGTTATTGTCAATTGCAAATAACCAAATAATCTTGGCCATACTGTGACAAGCTTGGGATTTTGTGCCTCCTAGATGATTTATATATGCCACAGCAGTTGAGTTATCAATTCTAACACGCACATGGTGGTTCCTCAAAACCGATGCAAAACACCTCAGCCCAAAAAACACTGCTCTTAGTTCTAGGTAATTAATGTGATTTGACAAATTGAAGTCATCTGCTGACCATGCTCCGCCAGTTTTAACATTTCCTTCATACAACACTGCACCCCATCCCTTTGAAGAAGCATCAGTAGTTAACACTTGTGTCGGCAATCCTCTAGAAATAGGAGCTGAGTTGTCAACTATATTGTCAAACCACCATTGAAGGTCCTGTTTACATGTGTCAGTGATTTGTATGACTGCATCAAAATCACCTCTAGCTGACTTTAGGGCAAGACTCTTCTCAATTTCAAGTTGCTTTGTAAACAGTAATCCATATGGAATTGCGATGGCATAGGAGATCATAATACCAATGAGTTCAGCCACTTCACGTATGGAAACAGTCTGTTTTGACATAAGCTTTGAGTATTTCTGTCGAAAGTTCTCTACCTTCTTATCCGTGAGAGAGACTGTCATTGTAGAAGAATTAAGCACAAACCCCAAAAACACAATTGTTTGACAGGGCACGAGAACAGATTTTGCACTGTTTATGACAAAACCTAATTTCTCAAACATTTCCTTAGTCACATTGATATTTGTCTGGCAATCTGATTTTGACTGGCCTTGAAGATAGGAGTCATCAATGTAAGCAACTGATACAAATCCCCTTTTCCTAAGCAAACTGTACACAGGTTTCAACAATTTAGTAAAAACTCGAGGTGCAGAGGTCAAAACCAAACGGCATACAGGTGTATTGATAAAGCGCCCCTTTCCACATGAATCTCAAAAACACCTATCTTGTACAGCAATGTTAACAGAATAATAGGCTTCTCGTAAAAATCAATGGACGCCATATAGCAATTTGGGGTCATAAGTCTGAGAGCTGATAGTAACCGTTCCATCTTGAAATGGCATTTTTCAACAGATTGATTCAGTAATTTCAAGTTTAGAATAACTCGAAAGGAAGCATCCGGCTTTGGAACGAGAAACACAGTGCTTATGTACTGATGATCTGAGGGGGTGGTCTCTTCAATTACACCCTTATACAACATTTTAGTCACTTCCTCATCAAGAAAATCTGCTTGTTTGCCCCCAAGCTTAGTCTCCCTGAAAGAGGACTGAATGGGTATGTCTGTGAATTCAATACGATATCCTCTGACAGTGTCTAAAATGTAGGGATCAGATGTTATGTTTTCCCATTCATTAACATACAATGCTAATCTGCCTGCAATACAAGTAGCTTTAGCTGCTAAGGACTCACTCACTTCAACTAATGTTGGATTTGTCCGCTTCGCTCTGGGAAACCTGCTTGTCCCTGAGTGTCGTCTGAAGTGAGGTCCCTCGTTTTCTAAAAAAACTTGACCGCGGCCTCTTCCTCGACCTCTAAAACGTGGGGAGCCCCTACTTCCTCTGGATCTCAAGGGGGGTCTCCCCTCAAATCTGTTGTAGGGATGGAAATGAAACTGATTGCTTGATTGTTTCATCTTAGACACCATCTTGTTGGTGTCAGTCAGCTCCTTAATCTGTTCGGACACATTGTCCCCAAACAACAGCTCTGTGATTGGATTTTTGTGAGCGCACAATTCCTTGAACTCGCTTGCAAGATCACCTCTTATATCATCACGCCTCCTTAAGCTGAGGTCAAAGTTGGCTGATGCAATGAGGGCTATGCCATCAACCATTTCAGTGATGAGAGAGGAGGTGTCAAACGTATCCACATTGCATAACTTATTCACAGCTTTGACGATTGGTATCAATCCTGTACAAATTGAATCTTGCGTTTTCTTAGATCTCAGGTCTCGATTCCTACTCGGCAAATCCATGACCCTCCAAACTTCGGTATTTACACGAGGCGGTTTTAATTTTGGGCAGTTTTCTGGAGGAAAATGCTTACTTAACAAGTCAGTTTTCTGTTTTTCCTCAAGTTTGGTGGCAAGTAACCCGTCAATCAGTTCGGCAAGTTCTGAATCAATATGAGGCCCCACTTTGTCCTTCACTTTGAAGGAACTTGCCAGCTTAGAAATGTCAAATTTCATTTCACTGGCCGCCGCCATGTTTGAACCAAGAGGGATAACTCTGTCAGTTTCTGCCTGCTGCTCGTAAGCAGCCTGTTGAGCGTGGCTCGGTCCCGCGACGGGCTCCCCGCCTCCCCTCTAATGAGCTAACAGTGGCACTGTTAGTGTTAGTGTCTATATACACTGATCAGAATCTTGATCGTAGAAGACATAACTTTCTAGTTCTGTCACTTTATCCAAAACTTTGTTTATCACCGCCATTTGGTTTTCTTCCATTTCTTCAGCGCTTTAGTTAAAAAGTCTTCACTTTTGTCATGGTCTCCACTCATGGAACCAGAATGATCAGTGCCCCTGCGGGGTCACATTGTCACTAGCGCTTTCATTGTCTGATATCGGCGTAGTTTCCTCTGAAACTAAAAACGAAATCCGAGGGAAAACACAAATAAATCCAAAAGTTCACTGGTCCGAAAAGTCTGCGACTGCCACCCGTTGACACAATTGCACTGACCCGTTTGCGCATGCGCAATCTTCATGTGGTCTCTCATGTGACCTGGTACTTGAAGGAGAACTGCGATGGATAAGCGAGACAAGTGGGGAATCTATAATCACCATATATGATACATGTATAACAACAGATGCATTTACTCTCCCATAGCTGATTAACGACAATGGACACGCGGGTCATGTGGAAAGTTTACATTCATCATACATGATATAACGAAAGGTCTAATACTTACATAGCAAACTGTATATAACCACCAGGAACAAATGAGACAAAGGGAAGGTTTGTATTTACCATATATAATACAGTTAAAGGATCCTACGATCAAAGCATGTTTACCTGTCCCATTGTCACGCGGAAACAATAAGGGGCGACCAAGAACGATCCTAGTACCTTCAGTAGACCAAACGTCAACGTTATGACTCACATCTATACATTTAAAAAAAGCCAAATGACTCTAAATCTATGAAATCACTATAGTCTATTAGACATAGTTAATCGCTGAATCGACTTAACTTTTAAAGTAACTTTTGTAAGCAGCTTTCAAAGGTGTCGTCGAACATAAATGTGTGCTAACACAAATATGTATATAGCCATAACCCAGTCATTAAAGCGTCACGACGAAGGTCCGAGGTCGATTCCCAAGCCAGGTTCAATGTGCCAAGGCCACTTCTCGGAATCGCTCAGCGCTGTTAATCTGTTTGTTTACCTATGTCCTTTATCAACAAATATTGATACACAAATCACTGTTGCAAAAATGACCCATAATGTTTCATGAATGAAGATGGATGTTTTTAGGACTTCAGTCCTGCCCAACAACGAAGCACGTGTGCTATATGTGGTCTGACCTTAGGCAAGTGTGATTGTTCAAAATTCCCCCTGTTCACCCAGCAGAAATGAGTACCCGGAAGGATAAGTCATGTGACTATTAACGCCTAGCGCCTCACAGGCCGTTAGGGTTTTCCGTGGGAAAAATAATCAGATTGTGTGTTAGCGCTTTGAGCATGCGCCTTGTACACGGAAAAGGCCCATTATAAATCCACAATCATTATTATATTGTACACTGTTCATGTCCACATCGTCTTGAACCCTTTTGACTCCAGCGATTCGTATCCGAGGAGTGATCAGTTCCTGTGGAGTGTTATAGAATAAAGAAAAATCATTTACAAAAAAATCTTCTGTTGGTTCATCCATTATTACTGGTTCAGTTTGTAGGTGATCAGTGATATCACGGGTTGAGTCAATCCATTATTGAGCGAGACGTTGACTTGCATTTGAGATCCTTTGTATGACATGTAGTAGCCAGTGAGTTAAGGCCATTGAACATTATTCTTCAGAGTGGCACAAGGCACGTTCTGGTGATGTAGCTTTCTGAATCGAATGATATATGTACATGCATGTAATGTTCTGATATAATATGTTATAGCACTGAATGTTTATTGATATGTACATTGGTATTCGGTTTGCACCCAATGTTTATTTCCAAGTGGCCAGATGTCCAGCTTCTATATAAGCCTGAAGTATTCATGTCCCGTTTAGGCTATCTCACATTCAACAGGCCTGGATGGGGGAACATGGAGGCGTTTCCGGGCAGGCAAAATCCTGAACCGGTGACCGATCGGTTTCTGTAAGAAATAAAGCATATATTTATACCAACAGATATATAGGTCTGATGGGCCATGAAGGATTATCTGGGCGGATTGTGTTAATGGTAGAGGTAGGCAGTATTTCACACATTCCTGTAAATGATCTGAACCCGTTCATCCAATGTTTTAAGCACGTACAACGTACATCGTCAGGACACGACGACATTCGATCAAAGAAGTCATCATATTGTCTCTCGCTTCTATGCACTATAGTAAGGGTAATAATGGGGTTAATATCTTCAGTATTTACAGATTATATTATATTATTAGTTCTCGAACAGGTTTGTACTGATTCGAGTGTCGGATTCTTTGTCAAAAGTAATTTAAAGTTCTTTAAAATCATTGCACAATCATGAAGTATCCCATCACTACTCGCACTTTAAAACGTACTAGGTAAAATAAGAGTGACTGGAGCAAGAGGTATTTGAGAAACTCAGTCTCAATCTATCAGTGGGAAGTGTGCCATAATCACACAGCTTATAATTTCCTAATTAACAAATCGGGAATTCAGTAGTTCATTTCTTTATGAAAACGGTTGGTTCGAAAGGAAGTCCAATGTATTTTGGTATCCTTCGGGAAATGGAATTAACCTGACCCTCGTTAAAAACACAGTATGTAACCCGGTTTTATAATAACCTCAATAAATTCCAAAACCTCTCTTGACGAGAAAGCACCATACGGACGACCGCCACAGTCAGTCCTGGGTGACCAGTTCTCCTCACAGACCACGTGTTTTACACGTGCAGGAAGTGTTTTGTGCTGTGACATGTGTTTGTGGAAGGTATTAGCGACCATCACCCGCGAGCACAGCTTGTGCTTCCTGAAAGCAACAGAACACACAACACATCTGTTTGAAGGATTTAAATATACAGTACTTATTGTGAAATTCATTGTAACCTTCGGACATTCATTGTAACCTTCCGACATAGGTGGATCTGCGTCAATAATTAAATGCAATAATAAGCAATAATACTACAATTGTCAACGACAATAGTGAACATATTGGACTTAGAATGTTGAGACATTAGAAGGATCCCTTCATACGACTTTCATACACTGACATCAAGACTCTATGAAGCTACAGAGTATATGCCCAACGTAGGATATTCACCATGACAATGCATGCAAACGGGATATCCCGTAATGTCATTCCTAAACGCTATGACCGAAATAGTCTCTCCCGTCATGCTTAACCGGAACCTTCTCAATGGTGAGTTATATCATAAGGCTAGTGATATGCTTGACCAACAGTTACAACTGTCAATATATTTGCAACTGTAACATCTTCTTTAGACAATGGCGTAATTACCATTTAGACAAAAAGACAGTTCCATACAGATAACATGGCAAGAGGCAGTGATCGCTTTACTTGCAAGCGAAACTATTCTTTGCCTGAGACATCACATTTGTTTACGGTCTATCTGCCCTGTCTTTATCATACTAAAAAGCAGTAAGATGTACCACACAGACAAAACGAAAAATAAAAATATATTGGCTAAAGGCAACTGCTTTTAATGCGGACATAGACCTCATGCCGCAGTGATTGTAAAATCAGATATAGAAGCAACTTCTAGCTCTGAAGAACCCTACCTTTGTGCAAGGACTCGAGAAGCTTCCCCATTGACAAACTCGGAGTATCGGCATCTTTGACCAAGCCTTTGATACAGATAACAATTATCCCCAATAACTTGTGTGGAGCCCCATTACCAATTCTGACTTGAGCTGCGACTCATGGATGCATGCTTGTAAACACAGACAGTAGTACCTGACCCTTCAGGTGTCTTTGCATATAAAATACCCTGTTTTCATCCTTTGACTTAAGCCTGCCGAAAACTAGTAATAAAACGATAAAGTTCAAATACTACCGTAAACACATGTGCAATTGCGGTAGTAATTAAGACTCCCAGACTTATTTTTCATAGAAAATTGATACATCTGTGGTGTGTTTGAAGAATATGACTACTGTCTATATCCATTCCTAAAAACCTTAGTATCATTGTGTCTCTCACCTGACAGTCTTGCATAGGTCTGGCGATGAAGAAACAAGCAGTGTGCAGCCCGACCTCTCCAGGCGTGAAGCCACCTCTATCATCAGAGTAGTGGAACCTGTGCCCGACTCAGCTCCCACGATCACCACATTCTTATCGATATTTTCTGACAGCGCAACAAACTGTTCCTGGGTCAGGAACCACGTCTGGGTCACACCAGTGTTACTTTTGTCAGAACGCAGTATCTGGACCACCTTAGTAGAGGATGCCACGGCAGCAAACGCCTTGGTAATACTGGCGTATTTCACATCCGACATTGACAGAGACTCTGGGATACAGAAACAAGACGATTCTTTATCAATGCTCACAAAGGCTTTACTGAACTTTTCTGATGATGACATATCATCAGCTGTGAGAACGCCATGTAAAGCATTAAAGTTTTCATCTGTGAACTTACGCACAGCTTTGATTAGAGCTTTGGCGACATAAAGGTTGTATTTGGAGATGGCGTTTGTTTTCTTGGCATCTCCTTTAACGACAGTCAACACCATCGGAGCGCCATGGGTCAGGATAACGCATGCGTCAAACATGACCTCATGAGGCTGTTTCATTCGAACATCGAGGTCAAGCGACACCCCGAGTGAAAGAGCCAGGTAAACCAATCCTGCCTTCCAGAGGGAAACGTCTCTGCTATTCTGTCCTCTAAATTAGTCTGAACTTTGGACAGCTCTGCCATGTACGGAGGGTAAACATGCATCCGAGGCTTATCTGAAATTAGAGATAATATAATTTGGTTAACAATTGCATATTCTTGAAACCGATCATTTCAAATAAACATGGTAAGTACATACAAAACCAAATTGAAACGTTTTTGTCGGAGGTAGCCTGCTAATAATCCTTTGGCTGTGACTACGTAATTTGGGATTGTAACAGAAGTATTCTCGCCTTGATATACCTACCTTTTGTAAGCAGGCCATGGATGTCATTTAGAGCGTTGTCCAGTTGCTTCACTGGTCTAGTGAATACGTCACCACTTGGAAGCTTGACCACGTTGACGACGCGCCTCTTCAGTTTTACTTCATTTATATGCAAAATATACGCAGTCATTAAAAACGCCTTCTATGGGTATATTCGAATTCTGGTCTATAGTGTGACGCATTTTGGATAATGCAATATCTGCCCACTGGGTAAATGTCCACTTATATGGACACTACAACAACGGATTAGATTTATTATTGTCTTACATTTTACAAGAAGGTTTAGTTTATCATGATGTTATCATGCCATTAATTAAATTAGAATTGGAAGAAAACCATTACTTTATCAAAAAGGTGATAACTGACCTTTCAAAGAAATTATTCCTTTATGGCGGCGTCTTGGTTTTGAAATGTATCCGTTCTGGACGTTCATTGCCTGGAAGATAAATCCATCCTCACATTGAAAACAGTATGGTTATATCTATTCTAGGTGATAAACAGAATCTGCTAATAAGGTGATTATATCTCTACCAAAATGAAACAACATGTAGGGTTGCAAAGCAATAGTATTCCAAGTTGTATGGGAATATATTTTGGGCAGACAACACCATGGAAAGATAACACAATTAAATGCGACATCGTAGTTAAAGTTTAGACGACAACGTAGCCAATACTGCCATTGTCTCCGGACCCTTCTTGTTTATACCACATTTATATACCATATTTTGTGTCACAGGTGACCTTGGCTATGTTGGTACTAAGATTTGTGACAGACAGAGGTGGATATGGTCATTTAAATCTCACAGAAATCGATCATTTTCGAAATCCACACTGGAAGCTAGTTCTATGTCAAAGTCATTTAAGCAAGTACACGGGGTCTAAACAGACTGAGACTTGTAAATCGGTAAACCATGCCATCAACAATGGTGCGGGAGACGATGCTACCGCCACACAATACATAATTGTATGAATGATGTATAACGCACCACTGAGAAGCCCCTTACCTCTTGATGTTTCATTGCTTGTTATCGGAACTGCAGGAGTTAGCCTTGTGCAGTTAACCTTGTGATGTGAAAGTGTCAAACCATTCACAAAATGGAATGCGGGTTAATTCCTCTTCCTTGATCGCAAATGACCTTGGTCCCTGTGCGTCATAGAAGACTAACCCTCTACGGCACCTACGGCGACTTCGACAACGTACTTGTCGTCCTCCGTGCGATGATTTGAAATGTTAACGAGGTCACTTGCGTCAATATTTAATTTCTTCCCATCGTACGAACAACAAAAGATATCTGACTGTACCTTTCTTAACAGGTATTGTTTGAGTGCTTCTATTTTTGTTCCTGACAAATGTAAACCATGGTCAACGAGGCTGTACGGAAACATAACTTTTCCTTTCGTATGTACGCTTCTCTTCTGATATTCCAAAGAAATATGAGCCACCTTGGTCGAGTTTGGAAAATGAAGTGATGTATTGCCGAAGTCTTTGATCTTCCCAGATATACTTCCCAAGAGCAGGAATGTCTCTCAGTAGTGATTTCAGCTTCTTCTCCCCGTTCTTCTCCGCCTTGAAGGACTTGTGTTGTATGTTCCTGGATTCGTGTAACGATCGGTATTCCCTTTGTCCCCACGTACCCAAGGTGTCTTGTGTTTGAACTCTTTACGAGTGCTCAGTAATTCCTGGATATTACACGCTTGGGGTTCTCGATCTTGAAATCAAATGGGATCTTGGTCATAAAGTTAACAGTCGCCGCGCTTTGCTTCTTTGGCCTAACGGTTATACTGATGAAATCATAATATTTTCTTAATTCTTGCTTGACGTCCAGCCACTGTTTAGTGAAACAGTCAGCAAAGAGACTCCCGTCGTTGATGAGTTTAACCAGAAGGTCGTCAGTGAACTCATTCAGTTTTCCAGGATATCTGTCGCTGCTGCTCAGCCCGACCAGATGCACCAACAAAATCCCCGCCGGAATTTCGGAGCCCACAAACTCTTTCGAGGAACTGTTCCGAAAGGTTTTTCTTGTGCACACGTTGTTCCTTAGAGAGACCTTCTTGCGTCGTGTGAATGCCTTTGTACAACAATGACACTGGGATGTCTATACACAAAAATTGCTCTCTTGACTGCAAGTTTCTGCTTTTCTACGAGCGCCTTCACATAGCCGGCAGTACCTTGATGTCACGGACCCGGAGCATCTTGTAGTGGGTGGCGAAGGATTCGGCGACTCTCGTCTTGGCCGCTTAGGTGGTGGTTGTGCTATAACAGGCAACATATGGAAGAAAGTTATATCTCTTTCAGGTGGTAAGTAGGAAATCAGACTAGCTGGAACCAACTGTCCATTTGCAAAATGTACACATGAAATGCCAAATGTAAATCCAACCGAAATCAAGAATTCGTCATGAAATGGCAGGAAAGGTACTATTCTGTTTATACCAACTCGTCACCATAATTTCGGACACTGTTATGAAGTAGAAAAATAGTTATTTGGCACACGATCATGTAATTGTTGGTATTCTTATGGCTGTTGTAACAAAGGGGAATGTACCATAAACCATCTCTTTACCTGTATGAAGCTCTGATTTCGGTCTCAACTTTGTCAATGTACTTGGCACAAGTTTCTACATATACGCAGGCTACTCTTTTAAGGACCAGTTTCTCCACATCGAATAGTTTGAATGTTGTGTGATGATATTGACAAATATACAGCTTTCATTCCATTTACGACGAATTCTTGCTTTTGAATGTATATTTATTTGGTATTTCATTGGTAGAATCTGGCAGCAAACGGACTGGTGACAGACAATAACAACGTTTATATTTTTATTTATAATGACACTAAATATTTGAAATACACAATGAAGTTATTACTAGTGCCATTAACATTAATATATATGTGAAAGGTAATTGATAAAACCAACCAAGAACAGATATTAACCAGCAATGAAATGTACCAACCCTAAAGCTATTTCTTTGATAATAATGTACCATCTCCACTGAAAATGAGAACGCCATTCTGTCAATGTAACGTCATACATATATGTCTACCCTGTTAGTTTATCACGAGGAAAATGCGATGTACATGTACGGTACCATAAATACTGTGTTTCTCCACAGAAAATGAAAATAGCACGCTGTCAATGTAACGCCATACATATATGTCTATGCTGTTTGTCTGTGCATTGTAAAATGCGATGTACATGTAAATACTGTTTTCCATAACTATCACTGCACATAGTACAACACCTCATAATCACAATACGATATGATAATTACACAAATAGTTTGTCCTTCCCGTGTCATATATGATGTTGTAATAATCAACTCTAAACAAGTGCTCACCGCTTGAAACTGCCCTCCTCTTCCTGTCGCAGCTCATCTCCTTCTAAATTAGGAAAACATTGACATTAAGTAAAGATATAATAACATCGAAATAATGTTTCTGAAATTACTTGGGTAGGGTTTGGTATGGTGCATGTGAATGCGTTCCTCCGTCTATTCTCACATGTATCGAGTCACTGTTGAACACCTGTATGACTTAAGCAAAGAAGAATTAATATACATTTACAACCTCTTGCATTCTGAAATAAATACCCGTGTCCATATCGTACGCCCGCAAGTAAACAGTATGTCTGGAGAGTACACAGGCCCTAGGGGTGGGGGCTGGGGCTGTGTGTGTGTGCGTGTAGGGGGAGGGGGGCGGGGCGGCATATGTACACTACCTGCCAACTATCCAGCTGTGCATGACAAAAGCATGACGTCTTGCTATTCCTGAACATGATCGATCCGTACTTCAGTCATTGGGCATGTCTTTCATGTCAGTATCAATGCACGATAGGAGCTCTTGTCAAGGACTTCCTGATACCGGTATTGTTCTTTCTGACCAAAACGTGTAATGAAAGTACGTTTCTTCGTAAATTGTACGTTTCTGTGTATTGTATATGATAGGGGATACACCTACATTTACTAGTTATGTAGTGTGTCTTGCGTGTACAGAACAGAATACACGTGGGAACACAGAATATAGACCGGGTAATACAGAACACACATCAGAGAACAGAATACACGTGGGAACACAGAATATTGACCGGGGGATACAGAACACCCACCAGAGAACAGAATACACGTGGGAACACAGAATATTGACCGGGGGATACAGAACACCCACCAGAGAACAGAATACACGTGGGAACAGAGAATATAGACCGGGTAATACAGAACACACACCAGAGAACAGGAATACACGTGGGAACACAGAATATAGACCGGGTAATACAGAACACACACCAGAGAACAGAATACACGTGGGAACACAGAATATTGACCGGGGGATACAGAACACCCACCAGAGAACAGAATACACGTGGGAACAGAGAATATTGACCGGGGGATACAGAACACCCACCAGAGAACAGAATACACGTGGGAACAGAGAATATTGACCGGGGGATACAGAACACCCACCAGAGAACAGAATACACGTGGGAACACAGAATATAGACCGGGTAATACAGAACACCCACCAGAGAACAGAATACACGTGGGAACAGAGAATATTGACCGGGGGATACAGAACACCCACCAGAGAACAGAATACACGTGGGAACAGAGAATATTGACCGGGGGATACAGAGTGGGTGAGTGAGTTTAGTTTTACGCCGTACTCAGCAATATTCTAGCTATAATGGCGGCGGTCTGTAAATAATCGAGTCAGGACCAGACAATCCAGTGATCAACCACATGAGCATCGACATGTGTCAACCAAGTCATCGAGCGTGACCACCCGATCCCGTTAGTCGCCTCTTTGCGTAAAACTAGACTCACTCAC
>NW_025766542.1:0-34750 GCF_003918875.1 Haliotis rubra | reverse complement strand
CCCGCAACCAAATCACCGACCGGTCATCGAAATAACGAGGTTTCCGCAGCGACCAGAAGCATATGTTTGAGAGCGACAAAGAATTCCACACGATCACGATGATATGGGATCAACTTTACAATCAGCCGCCCATAGTATTTCCAGAAGTTCATTCTTCGTGCCTGATTTCAATAAATTGATACGATCAAAGGCTTTCACGAAGTTTGGTACTTCCGCATTCAAAATCAGCATTCAATATCCTCATTTCGATTTCGTAATCATCGCATTATCAGACGTTGCTACACGGTACAGACGTTGTCAACAGTCGCGATGACCATCAGTCATCCATCGGTATTTTAACGTCATCAAAATTCCGAATCAATCTTCGTCAGCCTTAACTGACCGCGAATATCCGGTTAGACCAGCAATGTCGTCGTAAAGTATCAACGATCGAATAGCCAGTTCGCCGACATCTCAGCTGACACATCAGCCGATCCAAATTTCAGTAGACGATGTCATGACGCCGATCATCGGAGAACAGTCCGTTATTTTCATTAGACAGTCGTTGTATACCGAATATTGCCGAGCGTGATAACAACGCCCGACTTCGTCAGCAAAGTTGAATATGTTCAACTTCGGTCATCAGCGAACTTCTAAAGCTCGTCAAACATCCGATGCCCCAGTTCGATATCAGTTCAGCTCAGGATCGGTTGTTGGCGTATAAAGGTTTCAATCACTGCTCGTTACTTCCATATCTTCATTAACCGAGTCGCAACCACTATATCCAGTATACGGATATTTGTTTCGCGATACAATCCGGCACAGATTGCCGGTCAAGGTCATCGCTTCGTATTATGAAAGAGTTGCGAAGCGTTTGTTTGACGCGAATCAGCACACCCAGTTCATAGGTTCGAAAGTCAACGTACCGAATAACAGTGATCGGTCATATGAAAGAATGATTCAAAAGATTTCAGAATCGATGTCGTCCGTTAAGAGCGAGCTCGATCATCATCTTCCGTTAGCGTTCTTTTTCATCAGTTACGGGTTACCATTAAGATCACAGCCGTTTCGTTGTGTTAACAATGAGGTCAGTATATCATTTCAAATGTTACGCCAGCTGGGGAAGAAGATCATTGGTATCGGTCAGCACATTGTAACGGAGAGCCAGTAGCGTTCGAACGACGTGAAGGAAGTCATTAAAGCAGCATCAACAAAACGCAGAACCACGTCAAAGATTACCAGATATGGCGCATACGACGACCAACGATGACACATACGACGCTCAGACGTTACACCAGCGTTCATCAAAGATTCGCGCCCGTCTAGTTCGCACGACAAGCATCATCCGAATGAAACAGTCACCCCATGTTAGATCACAACATCAAGACATCATTATCGTCACAACTCTCCTTCGGGATGTTACGAGTGGTGTCAACACCGCCTTCAGTAATATCGTGAACGGAGAGTGGCTTCCCAACAAACGTTATCATATTTGCCGCTTCCAACATAGTAACAGAAAGCCGCATAATCGTTGATTTCATTATTGCGATCATTGTTCGTTACAACAGCGTCGGCTGCGTTTGATGAACATCGCAGCCCATTTGAAACAGTGGTGTCGAAGGTTCATCATAGATTTCGTCAACATACATCACCTTGCTCGTTTTAACAATGTTTCGCGTCGCGATCTTCCTTCCTTCAAATACGAAAGGTCACGACTTTAAGAATGCCAAAGAAATAAATTACGTGATAAACTTTCGAACGGCATATACGAAGACCGGCAGCCGAACGCCAAAGATGGCACACTAACAATTAAATCATTCGAGTTCAACAATAATTGAGCAGCAAATCAATAATTCAGGAATGGCGGGTGATTGAGCCCTTCAAAACATACCGTCAGAGCACCGACGACAGCCCCGATATCAACGTCTGTTCCTGCTGGACCGATCTGGGTTGAAGTCATTACCGTATCTCGAAAATGACAATACATCATCATAACCGTTCACTCGCAACTCGATTATTCACGGTTCAATTCCACCGACGGCGGTGTAAACCACTGACAGTTCTGTCGTTTTCGTCATTGATACAATTATGTTATGGGGTAATCGATGATCGTATATTTGCGAAAGCATCGTTGAATCAGACGCAGCTTCGGCGTATTGATGTAGGTAACCACCGCTGAAAATATTAAAGAGGGCGTAAATCATCATCATCCGCAGTATTCAAAGATGGTTAGAACGAATCTTCAGTAACTCATACCAAATGTAAGAAGATCATCGCATCGGAAGTTTCAGTCGACTGGTTGATATGTTCGACTGCGCAGATCGTCATTGATCACCGGACAGTTCGGTCCAGACCGATTACAGAATGTCGCCGGTAGTCGGAATAATACGAGCGCGGCGTAATAACCATCATCAGAAGATCACGTGGTTCGTTTAAATTATCTACGGCGACGATTGTCTGTCCAGATGCGTCAGCCAATATCAGCCAACAATAATACCCCGACAGCGCATCACGTTAAATCTATCAATCGCCAGCCACGTGATTACGGTCACAACAGACGTCCCCGACGCCGATCACCCGTTATGTTCGAACGCAATTAGGCAGAGTTACGTTCGTTCATCCGAAGATGCATTACCACCGAATTCAGCGTCAGTATTCGTTGTCCTATCATTGTCGCGAACGATTAATGAACACAGCAAGCATATAAGACTGCATGAATTCGTAAAATTTCGAGGACGTTAAGCCAGTGTTTATATCATTGCTGGTAATCATGGCAGCGACCGAACGATATTATCCATCATTATTATAGGTTGCCGTTTCATAAACAGATAAACAGTTTACCTCGAACTACCATGAGAGCGAGTGAGCATATGAGCTCGTCGCTTTTCATCCAACATTCGTTAAGAGTCATCATGGTTATCAACAGAACCGCCAATAATAGGCGACCATAAAACGTTTCCACCATTGAATACCAATCGCCCAGCAAGAACAAGATTTTGCATAGCGACAATATTTTCATGAACCACTTTGCCGCGTATCATCCAATACCGTCAGATTTCGCAGTCAAAACAATAATACAACAAACTATATCCCCAAACATTCAAACATATTGATGTTACGAAAACATAACCAGTCATCATCGTGAAACGGCAGTCAGTACGAGGTTTATGCCATGTTCATCGTTCGCGATGGTAAGGGGCCTATTGAAGGTAATAAATGAAGCTGCCCGTTACCAATACGACAATGTACTTCCTTCGATTTGTCGCCTGAGTCGCCGAAATATCAGCAAAAGCGGCGGTATCAACTGTCAATACCAACAAATCATTTCCGAGGGTACATACAGACAATTCAGTCTCGAAATTTTAAACATAGCCAATAAGAAAAATCGTTCATAACCCCAAAATATGACGACCAACAATAGTTCGTCAATACAGCCTTCAGGTTCGTATGTGACCAGTAAGCGTCATATGACAACAACAGAAGCGCTCGCGGAGTTAAGACCTCCATCGCCAGAGAAGAAAGAAAGAAAATACCCAGTTCGACCGGTATTCAGCGATCGTCAGTTAAGAAAGACGATCTGATGCAATTGGGGACACGACGACGTCGTCAGCGAAGCTCGACCAAACAGTCGTTAAATACGACTGGCCTGCTGATGAAAGTCACCGAAATATAGCCCGTTCGACGTCACGTTCATCACGAACATGCACAATGCAGATATGGTCAAACATCGCTGTCATTGACGAAATGGAAACACCACGTCACCCGACCCAACCGACCACCCAGTTACGTTTGTCATCTTCGACCGCGAGCGATTCCGAGCTTCAGTTCAACAACACCAAAGTCGCGCGACAAAAGCCACCACGTCCTTTCGTTCAGCGAGAGTCGGGATAACCAGCGTCGTTATGCCTTCTCATTTACCAGGATTCAACAAAGAAATGAAGAAAAATAACCACTTTCCCTCACCGCCGAGAAATACGGGAAACAATAATGCCAGCCTACCTGCCAGCGCAAAGCCCATGAATAACAGCGCGAGTGAAATGCGGTTTGCGTGCGCTCAGTAATTATCGCCAGTTCAAGCTGCCGGTTCGATAACGGTATTACCGAAGATAACGACAGTCGTCAGAAAACACGTTCGCACCAATCATTACCCAAAGAATAGCATGGGCAGTCGGTCTACCTCTTCCTCTCTCTTCCTTCCTTCAAACACACCGACAACACAGTTCATAGTCACATGTCGATGCGTACACGTGACTTCGGTTATTGCTTATTGCCGTTATTTATCAGCAGAGCAACAGCGATAAAGCAGCGAGAAGACATACTGCGCTACATATAACAATACCCACATTAAATAAACAGGCCAGCCATCAGATCACCTACCTTGATATCAAAAATAAACAAGTTTGCTTCGATGAAAAGTAGCAGCTCACATATAGTGAAACGCATCAATGCTCATTTCATCGTCACTCTCTGTCATTCGTTCCAGAATAAAACAAAGTTCCATCGCAACGCCTCGAAAACATTTCAGCATAGTAAATTGAACCGCAACAGTTCAGGTACCGTACAAAGCCGCAGAACAGTGCTAACACATACGTACCGTTTACTAGCTCGATGGCAGACAGTAACGTTTCAACAAACAATTTAGCACCGTTCTAACCATATACGCTAACGTATTATACAGTTCGCATTTCGGGAGTACAGTGCCATGCATGCAAGTGAAAGTTTAACATGTTACTGACATTGTTAAAAGCCAGATGATGATTAAGAACAGAACAATCAGCCGCCGCATCTCGCAGAATGCACAATAAAGCACAGCCTGTGCGAACGCGTTAACAGTTGCCACTGAAAATGCCCATGAGCCTCGAATAAGCCGGGCAGCAATATCGACGTTTCAGTAGTGCAGAATGCCGAACAAAATATATTACACAAAATAACACAATACACAATATGAGTTAAGTTAACATTCATCATTACGTCAGATTCGCCAATTTTGCCTTCGACGTTACCGATTATTGAAACCACTCTCCTCATAATATGTTATATGGCGTGAAAGACCGTTTTAAAAAAATACGCGACATTTCAAATGCCATTCACGGGTACGTCCGGTGAAATATGCGAACAGTTATTCATACTTTCAACGCTTCACATTTGCCGTTTACGATCAGAGAAGAACTTCGTCGAACCGACAACATTACGATTTTGCCGGCCTACGACCGATAACTTCCGCACAATTACCCATACCACCGGTGCTACGTAAGAAAAGAAAACTTTCGCGCATCAGGCACATGTTCACATACTTTGGGATCATGGTCTGTCATCGTTTCGTTATGGTTACTGATACGCACGCTTTCTACTCGCGCCGGTCCGCGTGACAGTTTCATCGCAAAGCGTTAATATCAATTTCAGATAAATGTTGATGAGCCAATATGAAAGTGATAGAATAATGGCATGGGCCGAAAGTTCCGCCTTATTATTTCAAATGACGTTCGGGCGCATGGCCTCACACCACACCGCCAGAAAGTTACATGAAAACATTACGTCGTAATATAGACGAAGTGTTTTTGCCAAATTACCGCAGATACTGTGTACCGAAATATGGCGTACATGTTCTAACATAATAAAGCATGCCCATCACCAGGTGTCGGCTTCAGACTCACCAGAAACACATTCGAACTTTCGAACAATAAACTCAGCCGAGGAGCAGAAGATATCCTCATCAGATGGCGACGCTGTCGAATATCGACATTGTGTTGCCAACATTTCAATACGACGTACAGCAATAGTGCCATTAATGTCAGCATAATGTTTATTGCGCCAGACTTTACTGACATTCAACCGTGATGACAAGCCTCGCTAATTGTCGTAAGATATTGCCCGCCAGGCGATTGTTCGAATGGCAATAAATAATAATAAACCTCGCCCATTTACCAAACGTTGCCAGCCTTTGGCAAGGCAGCAAAGCATATACATCTTCACTCATTGGTTCAGTCATGGCTGCAGTTAGTGCTCAGCATTTGCAGACTGGCGTCTGTACCGTCGGCCATACCACAGATCGATATTGCACGCGCCACTGTATTTGGGTGAGTCAGCGGCGCGTGTCAATAGCAGACATATAACGAACAACCACCGACATCAGTGCCACGACACGCACCGTATCAATATCGAAGAAATGACGAACCGAAATCGCTATTTATCGCGAAAATCGTCTTTTCACTCGCCCCGAGCAAGAATATGATCCCCATATCACACTTTACGACACGGCGTCCTTCCAGTTCATTATATCTTCGAAAGCCGTGTTCGTTCGTTTGAGTCCTTACCACAAAGCTTTATCTCACTTCCGGTAACGCCGCCATCACGTTATCATAATCAATATAGCACGACAATAGCGGTTGAATTTCATCACCAGATACGGCGTATTGCCGCCTTATCATAAACACGTCGCCAAGAATCGATCATCCATTCAAACCACTGGCGTTATACGCTCGTCTGGCTTCCATATCAGCCGCCGGTGTTCGTTTCCAGAATACTGGAAACAAAAATCAAAAGTCGTCAAAGATCATCAAGGGATACCAGCACAGAAGTTTGACGACAGCCAGCCATCAGCCATCGACGATTCCTTTCACGGTTTGCGCCTGAGTCAATAAAATAGTGATAGCGTTATAATAGCGATCGAGCGCAGATAACGTCAGAAAGACACCTGGTCGCACAGCTGAAAAGGTCGGTGACCGAGTTTGACAGATCGACAGCGGTTCATGACCAGTCATTTGTACCATCGTATCCACAATATGGTTACCAGTATCCAATCAATTGGCGATAAAGCGATGCAACATCCGGTAAAATAGCGGTTTATCATAAAGACAGTCGGTCAATCACAACACCATCATTAATATCTATTTAATCATAACTGGAGAAATAATGCACCCGAAAGAAATGAACATATCACCAGAAGCCGCGGTCTGTTAACAAAATATCATCTCCGAACATAATTTGAAGCGCATCATACCTAAATTTGCATGTCAAAGAGAATACAGTTAGAATTCAAACACAAAACTTACCGGTTATGTTGAATTTATAACGTTGACTTTTCATATGGATGGTCATTGCACTTTCTCGGCTATCCATACTTCACCATTATCATTTTGACCAGCCGGTAGCACATGCTTTCGAAACGTTATGTCATCGACACGATATAATATTTCAGCGACCCGAAATACCTGGTTATTGCGCGTTGGTTTCGCACGATCGTAGCCCGGGACACATCTTCGAAAAAGCATGCACAACAACGAAGAATGGATACACGTCAATATTGTCTGGTCACCCAGTTATTCAAACATTATTAACATTCGCATTCGCGAATCCAATTTTACAATTCAACCAAAACATTACGTTTTCGATATCATGTCATCGTAAGTTCAGCGAATTCGATTGTTTGTTATTAAGCCAAAAGAAGAACACAGTAACTGCCGGTAATCAATATTTTCCTTCACGCATCAATCATGCTGCCCGGAGTTGCCGTAAAACCTTCATCATTATAATATTTGCGCTATCGGGATTAATCAGTATGAAAGCGTGGCGTGTATTGATGATGGAACACATTGCGGCGACCGTTACGATACCCACCAGCGGCACTTTCGACTGGAAGTTGAACAGCGCAAAAATCCACACAGATACCGAGTTTGTTTGCAGGTTGCGTTATACGGGATATCATCGGTTAGTAAAGATGGCCAGGAAACCTTCGTAGATATAAACAGCCGTGCCACCTCGGTTACCTTATGACGACGTGGAGCCATCAAGATTTACTTTCTATCGAGTTTACTATCAAATACGAAACATTATGAAGACCGACTGAGTCGATTCAGCGCATTATCGCTCAACAAAGTTGCCGACGTGATGAACAACAGATCAGCGCCGCCAGAACTGGGGTTTCGTGGTACCGTATCAACTACGGTACCAACACAACTCATGGTACAGCACACACCACGGTGTTCATACATCAAATCATGGCGGTACTGTACACCATGGTACATACACAATTACGGTGTCTGCAATATCACAATACGGTGTTGTGTTTACCATGGTGCTCGCACATAACCACGGCAGCCCGCACAATAACCATGGTACCGTAATCACGGTGTGCTCAACCATGGTGTGCCCATAATATCAATCATGGTACCAATCATTCAATATCACCCATGGTGCTCGCGTCATCACCGCACTTCCTCATGCAGGCCTGTTACACCGGCGAAACCGGTGGTTGTCGCAGCCCGCACACACCATGGCGCCTGCAATAATAAAACACCATGGTACATCACCATGGTACTGCATTGTCACCATGTACCATACATCAATCATGGTGTTCACATTACCACATACACACATGGTGTTCGTACGTACACACCATGGTACCATTACACCAGTGTTCGTACACACCATGGCAGCCCATACACACATGGTAGCCTGCACATCAACCATGGTACTGCATCAATACCATGGTGCTGCACATCATGGTACTGTTACCAAATGCAGCATACCGTACCTGTTCAGTCCATTAACAAGTTAATGTATCATCAACACCTTCCAGAGCCAAGGACCATGTTTTTAACGGCTTTGGTATGATTCTGTCAGGGATAGAACCATTGAACTTCGGCCTCCCCTCGCAGACACTCTATTCACACCACCATAGCCTGAGGCACCGGAAGTCCTCAATAATGTAAAGTTCCTACATCCAGGGGAAGGAAGCTGGGAGCTGGAAAGTTCATGTGAAGGCTACAGGCACAGTATATTCAAGGTGTAGACAGCTACCTTCCCCAACCAAATGTAAATACTAGCATGTATTTTAAAAAAAACTATTGTTATGTATTTGTACAATATAGGATTAGTGAAAGAGAGATGTGCACTAGCAATGGGTACAACACTCTCAATTTGGGGAGTAAAATGTGCATATTATATGACAAGATACAGCACTCTCTACTATCTACTGCACTATTACACATAAAATTGAAATAACAATAGCATAAAAGTAAGAAAAACATACTGTCAGATAGTTACCATGGTTACACATTCATGTCAAACCAGAATGAAACAAAGGTTGAAATTGAAAAAAGTCTGGAAATTGTTAGTGATACATTAACTTATTGTATGGACTGAACAAGATGCAGTACATGCCGATTTGTGTACAGACACCATGAGTGGTGTACAGACACCATGTGTGGTGTACAGACACCATGAGTTGTGTACAGACACCATGAGTTGTGTATAGACACCATGAGTTGTGTACAGACACCATGAGTTGTGTATAGACACCATGAGTTGTGTACGTACAGACACCATGAGTTGTGTATAGACACCATGAGTTGTGTAGACACCATGAGTTGTGTATAGACACCATGAGTTGTGTACAGACACCATGAGTTGTGTATAGACACCATGAGTTGTGTACAGACACCATGAGTTGTGTACAGACACCATGAGTTGTGTACAGACACCATGAGTTGTGTACAGACACCATGAGTTGTGTATAGACACCATGAGTTGTGTACAGACACCATGAGTTGTGTACAGACACCATGAGTTGTGTACAGACACCATGAGTTGTGTACAGACACCATGAGTTGTGTATAGACACCATGAGTTGTGAGTTGTGTATAGACACCATGAGTTGTGTACAGACACCATGAGTTGTGTACAGACACCATGAGTTGTGTACAGACACCATGAGTTGTGTACAGACACCATGTGTGGTGTACAGACACCATGAATTGTGTATAGACACCATGAGTTGTGTACAGACACCATGAGTTGTGTATAGACACCATGAGTTGTGTACAGACACCATGAGTTGTGTACAGACACCATGAGTTGTGTACAGACACCACAAGGCTCCCAATTCTGTAGCCTTGATCATGTTGATGCAAACCCTCATCTACGTCAACAACTACTGGTGAACTATTCATGGTCACTGGGAGTCAGATAGTCAGTCTTATGTCTTCATGTGCTAATGAATAAGTAAACTCGAATAGAAAGTAAATCGTTGGTAAAATTCCACATCGTCATAAAGACAACCACGAAGACAGCAGCTCTGACTATCATACATCTACAGGGAACTTACAAGCTTCTACCTGTAGCCACATCACTTACCCCCCTAACAGAGCCCATTCACCGACAGTGTCCACAGCCATGGCGTTGGCCTGCAAACAAAATACAGTATCTGTTAAACATGGATTTTCACCTAAGCATGGTTGTGCTAGTCAGAAAGGTGCCACTATCAAACAGATGCAGATCATGGCTGGTCATTGTACAATGTGTTCCATCATCAATACACATACACTCTTTCCATACTGATTATTAAGTTAATCATTGTTTATAGAATTGTCTATAGAAATGTTATAGTGAGTGAGAGAGGTTTTACACCGCTTTTAGCAATATTCCAGGCATATCACGACAGCGAAATGTTATAGAATTGATCTTGTGGGAGGAAAATGTAATTACTAGTAGTTACTGTGTGAACTTAACTGTTTTGGCTTAATAATGTTCTTTCATAAATCAATTCACTGGAGCTATACCGATGACATATTATCAAAACAATAATGTTTTACAGGTTGAGGTTGCCATACAAAATTAAGGATTCTACTTTTGACTGGTCTGAATGGTAAATAATGTTTGAATAACAGGTGAGCTAAGATAATAATATTGATAAGCGATATGTCTTCATATTATTCCTTCATTGTTGTACATGCTTTTCAGAGATGTGTCCAGACATGGTTGATCATGCAGTAGCCACTTGATAACCAGGTATTTCAAGGTCAAGCAGAGTGACAATATCCGTGTCCATTGAAATAACACATTTCCAGAAACATGGCTTTACTACAGCTGGATAAAATGATAATGAAAATTGGAAATATCGTTCATAGGGAAAATTCTTAATGTTATCCATATGAAAAGTGTGTTATCGATAATATCGTACATTAAGTTTTGTGACAGATACAAGCTTTAATATTCTCACACAACATACAAATTTAGGACTTTATTTATGGTCTGCTTCTAAATTATGTTCAGGATGATGTTTTGTTAGTAATCCCTGCAAAACATGTTACAACTCACAAGTGATGTGAAATATATTCATTTCTTTCAGATTTTGGGGGCATTGTTTCTCAAAGTTATGATATTCATCGATAATTAATTGATGATATATTTATTTAATGATTATTGACCTCCATGCTACATATTGATAGTCAGCCCTTGGTTTTACCAGATGGTATTGCATCCTTTATGCATAATTGATTGGATGCAAACAATATATATTGTGGATCCTGTGGGACACAAAAATGTCTGGCTTGAATCATGAAAGTTATATCAGTCTAATAAATCAGTCTACCTATGACCTTTTTCAATATACATTAGGTGTCTCTGGCCACGATATATCTGCATATCTGATCACTATTATGGCTGCACCTTGTCCACTATTTTTTATTGGCTCAAAAATGCAAAACCATGAAAGGAAGTAGATCATTCAATGAAAACAGTTATGAAATAACAACTGTATCAAAACAAATAAATCCTGTCAAAGCAAAGGTATTACTGTTGATGATCTGTACATGGCTTTAGTTTTTTTCTTTTTTTGCTCTGTTATTGAAATATTCTAAACAAACTGGCAGCTTATTATAAACAAACAAGCAGCTTAAACATAGTGGACAGATGGATGAATCAGTTCTCACACCCCAACGTATGTTTATGAATAAAACATATGCCATATATCTGAAGCATGAGTGAAGGAAATTCAACCCTTGTAATCATTATATATTAGTATTATATTAACATGATGCTGAGCGATACCAAGAGTGGGAATAAAACTGTATGAAGTAGGGACTCAAACAAAGGCAAACACAACAGAGATAAATGTGAGCTTGGAAGGACACTTGTGTCATAGAAGTGTAATGTGTGGGATCATATTCATACACTCAGAACAGGTAAGAAAGATGCAGTCTGTTGCCACATTTTCACTAATCTGAAATACTTGAGTATTTCAGTTCATCATACCCGTGTGCTTGTGTCATTATTCTGGTGCATGTCAATATGTACTGAATATCGAACAGTTTGTCGATATATATAATATCACTGCATATTGTTACACGCCATACTAACTGGCCTCACCATCTAAGAGATGGCACGTGCAATAGTATCAGTCTGTAAATTCCCTGTTATGATCTCTGACCATTATTGAATCACAAAGACACATAGTCTGCAAATGTGTCACTGGGCACTAACTGCACACAGCCATATTTAGTGGTTGAGGACCAGTAAGTGAAAGATGTATCATCATAACTGCCTTGCACCAAAAGGGCAACTGCACATAAGAAAACGTTTGTTTTCTAAATGCGACAAAAGATTGTAGATTATTTGTGCCATTCAAGATATTGTCGCCTAAAAGTTCGAACCAAGCTAATGCTTACACACATTCGCAACTAATTAGCGAAACTGATCATCACAGTTGGATGTCAAACTAAAATAGTCTGAAAGCAATAAAACTTATTGGGAACTTCTTGGGGTGCTGACATTACGGAAATGGCACACTGTACTGTTACGTCATGTGCAGTCAAATAAAATGTTGACAACCTGAATGTCTCGATATTCGGCAACGAAATGCTCACTGCTCCACTGCGTCGCCATCCTGAGTACCGAGGCGAGGGTTTTAGTATCTTATGCCACCCTCCCTCAGCTGGAGTTTAATTGTTCAAGTTCAGATGTCTGTTTCTGGTAAGTCGTGAGAAAGCCGGCCTGAGTGTCTGTGATGTAAGAACATACTTTAATATATTAGAACATATACACCATATTTCCTGTTGTTTGAACACACAAGAATTATATCTATGCTCTATGCATTAATTTGAAAGCAAAAACACTTCCGTCTATATTACGACATATGTTTTCACATATAACTTCTGGCAGTGTGAGTGTAGAATATGCGTTGTATGGAGCTTGAACGTCATTTGAATAATAAATTCATTCGAATTCGAAGGCCTACATGCCACTTACTTACAGCTGCATTATTCACACGCGAAACAGATCCACTTCCTCATGACAACGCTCATCAAATGCATTTATCCTAAAGTGATGATAACGCCTACGTTAAAATCTTATCACTACACGGACCAACAGCGCAGAGTTATACAAAGCGTACGTAAAATCCCAGTAACCACACACTCTTTTAAACGATGACATAGACCATAGTCCCCAAAAGGAGTATAGTTTTCCTGAACATGTCACCGCTGTTTGGTCACCAAGAAAGAAGTTTTCTTTTTCTTACATGCTTTCAGTGAGAAATAATATCTAGGTAGTTGTGCGAGTTAGTTACGTCAGTCGTAGGCCATTCTTAAAAAACGTCATAATGTTAATCGGTTCGACAAGTTCTTCTCTGATCAAGATAAACGACAAATAGTAAAGCGTTGAAAGTATGAATAACTTGTTCTGTATATTTCACAGACAGTACCCGTGAATGTATTTAAATATCGCAATAACGACAGTTAAGTTTTTTAAAAACAGTCTCACGCCATATAACATATTAAATGAGAGGGGGTGGTTTGTTTTGACAAAGTATCAATTAACGTCGAGGTAAAAATTAGCATGAGATCTGCGGATCCTGATCTGAGGAGACATGTGGTACACAAGGTGGTTCTGAACCCAACTTAACTCATATTATTATTGTATTATTTTGTATAATAATATTTTGTATTTATCAAGCATTCATAAAATACACCCCATCATTTAAAACGTAAATGGCCTTTGCTACACCCGAAAGCAATCATTCGGGCTCATATGGAGCATTTTCAATAAGTAGAGCAACAACTGTTAATTTTTAACCGTCACTCTTCACGATTTCACTACAAACTGTACTTGTGTACATTCTGCAGATGCAACAGCTGATTGATACGGTTCTGCATCTATCATCTGGCTGCTGGATGGCTTCAGTGAAGTTATCACCGCATGACAAACTCACTTGCATGCATGGCTGATACTTGTTTACTGTACTCCCTGTTCCGAGCTTTATGCAGACTGTATAATACGTTAACGTATATAGTTTAGAACGAGTTGCTAAATTGTTTATTGAAGCGTTACTTGTCATATACATCGGAAAACAAGAATAAACAGAACACGTAAATATTGATGCCTGTTCTGGGTATGTACAGGCTGTACGGTGAGCAGTTACCTGGAACTGAACACACGAGTTCAAGTTTACTTTCTAATATGTTCAGAAATATGTTTTCAAAAGTGGATACATAATTGATTCCCATTTTGATATTCTGGAGAATTGTGAAGACTATTAGGAAATTGGTATTAGAAATAAGCATTGATTACGTTCCTATATGTAGGCTACTACTTTCATCAAGCTTTCGACTGAACATTTTTATCAAAAGGTACGTGAGTCTGACAGTGAGCATGACAAACAGCAATACAAACTGACTAGTATTGTTATTATTACCTCGCTAACTCATGTAAACTTAATTATGTCATATTTCATTGAAACTCTCACTCACTTTATGTATTTACCTTATACCCTTGTCATCTTTATTATCATATGTAAAAGTGTGTGTACGTGTACGTGTGTGTGTGTTTGTGAGTGTGTGTTTGTGAGTGTGTGTTTGTGAGAGAGAGAGAGAGAGAGAGAGAGAGAGAGAGAGAGAGAGAGAGAGAGAGAGAGTGATTGACTGCCCATGCCTGTCTTTTAAGAGTAGATTAATGAAGGTGGGCAGGTGTGTGTGACTTGCCTGACTGACTGTCATTGTATGCTCCGGTGGCACTGATCGGTGCTCATCGGACGAACCATGGGTTAGCCTGACCTAAGCTCGATAGATACAGGCGCACGTAGAATTGCCCATTTCACTCGACAGCTGGTATTCATAAGGCTTTACCTTTAACACAGGTAAAACAACATTATTGTTTCCCGTAACTATATTGAGTGAGGGTAGTTTATTTTTTTCTCTTTCATTTCTTTGTTAGATTATAAGTCAATAAAGTACCGTATACTTGATCCTAACGTACACTTGGACATCTTTTGATGAAGCTCGTGCAGCTGGAGTAAGAAAGGACGGAGGCCATTGAAAGCAATGCTGAGCTAGTGGTGTGGTTGTGAGACAAATGGAATTATACTTGGTCAAAGTGAAGCAAACATTAGCTGGAATACTAGCGAATTCAGTTTAGGTTCAGATTGTCGTTGGCTTCCATGATGTTAACTAGTGTTTCCAGGTTCCGTCCAATCTGGTGCTGATGTTGTTATATATCACACATTCTTCCTCTTCCTTGATGGACCCGTGACGATCCGGGTTAGAATTTATCTTCAGTAACTCATGCTTAAATTGTCGTAACAGGCGACTAACGGGATCAGGTGGTCAGGCTCGCTGACTTGGTTGACACGTCATCGTATCCCAATTGCATAGATCGATGCTCGTGCTGTTGATCACTGGATTGTCTAGTCCAGACTGGATTATTTACAGAACTCCTGGAATATTGCTGAATGCGGCGTAAAACTAAACTCACTCTCTCTTCCTTGATGGAGGGTCTGCTCCACGAGCCTTCTCTTGGTAGTCACTTCTTCTGGTACTTACCTAGTCCCATACAGACCCTGAAAGAAATACATCCAAGAAAGCTCATGCAAGTCTAGAATATGTGGCAAGGCTGGCTATTTGTCACTGGGCTCATTTTCATTATATTTTAGGATTTTTTATGAACAGTTTTTTTTTCTGTGAAATATGTTCATTTCAGAGACTAGTTAGTCTAGTATGTACCCTCAAAATGGTTGTTTCTTGGTCTTGAGTGAGTGACTGAGTTGGATTTTACGCCACTTTTAGCAATATTTCAGCAACATCAAGGCGGCGGGGAAATCAGAAATGGGCTAGACACATTGTATCCATGTGGGGAATCTAACCCGGGCCTTCAGCGTTTCGAGCGAACGCATTAACCAATAGGCTACCCACCGCTCCACACTGGTCTTGAACGGTCATAATAGTCTATAATAGACATAATAGACATAATAGACTAACCTCATTTTGAATAAACTGCCGTTTCACGATATTGGTAGTTATGTTTTCCTTGTATAGCTATGTTTAGATGTTTAGGGATATAGTTTGTTTGGCATGTGTGTCTTTTGGCTTCAGAAAATCTACAACAGACTGTGGATGATATGTACGCTTCACCCTTAAAGTGCATTACAAGGGTTCATAGAGAAAATAATATCACTTCTGCAAAAACATTTCAAAAGTCTTGTTCTTATAGTAAGATGGGCGGTGGGGTAGCCTAGTGGTTAGAGCGTTTGCTCGTCACGCCCACCTCAGTACAATGTGTGAAGCCCAGTTCTGGTGTCTCCCGCCGTGATATTGCTGGAATATTGGATAAAAGCGGCGTCAAACCATATACTCACTCACTCTCATGGTAAGTTCCAAAGATAAACTGTTTTATCTCTGTTTATAAGGAAACAGCAACCTGTATTATGTGGTGGATGGCTGTGTTCAGTCACTGCCATGATTACCCTTAATCCCGATGACAATATTCTATACAACACCCCAACCCAACGTCCCTCGAAGGTCACACGAGATTCATACCACAGTCACTATATATATACTACTGTGTGTCCGTATCATTTCACGGCGATAGCAGCCGTTGTCGGACAACGGATACAGCACTTTAGTTCCGGGGTGACTCGCGGGTGATACATCTTCGAGGTCGAGATTACCGAACATGCTCTATAATTGCACGTTCGAATACAGGGCACCAACTAGCAGGTGATCAGCGACGGGTGATTCACTCGGGGACGTCTGTTGTGACCATAAGAAATCTGTGCTAAAAGCAGTGTCGATTGTACAGCTGTGTCTATATCAGGAGTATGTATTTGTTTCAGCAGTATTACAGCTGTACGATCAATCGAGCCTGGACCAGACAATCCAGTTATTGTCACCATGCGATCATTTAAACGAACCAGTTCTACATTGCAACAGTCTTCTAGTGAGTGAGTGAGTGAGTTGAGTTCTACGCCGCACTCAGCAATATTCCAGCTATATGGCGGCGGTCTGTAAATAATCGAGTCTGGACCAGACAATCCAGTGATCAACAGCATGAGCACCGATCTGCGCAATTGGGAACCGATGACATATGTCAACCCAGTCAGCAAGCCTGACCACCCGATCCCGTTAGTCGCCTCTTACGACAAGCATGGGTTACTGAAGATTCATTCTAACCCGGACCTTCACGGGGCTAGTCTTTTAGATACACGGATGAGTGAGTGTGGTTTTACGCCGCTTTAGCAATATTATAGCGGGTGGACACCTGAAGTACATGTACCAAGTACACGTTCTATAGGAAGGGAGTTCAACTGATATTCTTTCACCATGCAGTCATGGTCCCCATAATAACGTTATATGTGGCAAAACGTTGAGCTGTCCAATGAGACACACCACCCATCGGGGTAGATTGAACCCGTAGGATGTCGAGACATGAAGAGTTACTGAAGGTGACGGGTCGCTCCTGCATTTATATTAGTCATATTGTCCATTTTCAGATACAGTGGCATGGCTAGCCCAAGACTTCGGTCCAAGCTAGGAACCAAAGAGACATTGGTCCGTTTGTCAACGTGTATCAATTACTCTGACAATCTGTCATTTTGAGGGCTCAATCACCCACCGAACTTGCATTCCACAAGATTGTGGCAGAATGTACTTTGCTGTATCAGGTGTAGATCCATTTGGGGCTCCAGGAATGGTTTTTTACAAATTGACAAATTGTACCCATGCTGGCATTCGAACGCCAGTCTTCAGCCTGCCGATTCAAAGTTTTATCCACATGGGTTTGGCTGTTTCGCCGCTTTATACAACATTCTTAAAAATCATGGCAACTCAGTATTTGAGAGAAGATACAGATCCTTGACACGAAACATTGTTAAAACCACAAAACAAAGGTGTCTTATGGTGGCAAATCAAGAATAGTGACAAGAACGGATCTGGGATTCGAACCCATAACCAGTGGGCTGCCACGATGTTCTTCAAACACAGCCGGCACTTGACAGGTGTAACTAGGAATAACAATGATCTGTAAGCCAAAATCCAACTTGATTATGCAGCTCTGATTACTATGGCCGACAGCAAATATGATAACGTTTATTAGGGGAAATACACTCTCCGTTTCACAGTGAGTACATAGAGAGCAGTGTTATTTTCCTCATAGCATCCAGTGAAGGAGGAGTTACCGACTGTGGCAGTGGAAACTCTCTGTAAGTGTCTTGATGTTGTAATCTAACATAAATTATTTGTTTCAATTCAGATAATTACTTATCGATAGATGCATAGATGTATTTTCACAGACTATAAGGCCAAAGACTTTTGGAATCACTGTGTAAGGCCGCTAGTTAGTTGATTGATAACAATGTATCTGAAACGTCACGTATGTATCATCCGTTGGTCAGGAATCATATGCACCATATCTACATACTGAATATCTGTGGCATGGCGTTCTGCGTTTTGTTGTCCTGCTTTGTAACTTCCTTCCACGTCATTCGGTTGCCACACAACGTGCAGCAGTGTCACATACATCCATTACAATGTACTGACCGACTCTTTAATGAGGAAGGTCAAGAACCTTCTTACTTCCCCCAGACACTTTTGTAACTATTTAAATGTCTACCCCAACCTCATTGTTACCAACACAACGAAACACGTGAAGGGCCGGGTTAGAACATTGATCTGTAGTAACCCATGCTTGTCGTAAGAGGCGACTAACGGGATTGGGTGGTCAGGCTCGCTGTCTTGGTTGACACATCGATTCCCAAATGCGCAGATCGATGCTCATGCTGTTGATCACTGGATTGTCTGGTCCAGACACGATTATTTCCAGACCGCTGCCAAAGAACTGGAATATTGCTGAGTGCGGCGTAAAACTAAACTAACTCACTTGCTCACTCACCAATACAACGAAGCTGATGCACTTGACCTTGACCATTAATACAGAGACAATCTGTAAGTTGCATAGATCTGACGGATTAACATGTAAAACAAATATCCATGCACATGCCTAGGATTATAAGAGTAGTTTTCACGCATGCTGTAAAGACAAGGAACTCAGTTAATGAAATAGAAATATGCAGGCGGAGTGGTTAAAATTGCTATACATGTACTCCAATCCTGGAGCTGGGCCCCGACTGATATCAGACTGGGGCATGGATAACAACAAGCTAGAAGTTTCACTATTGTTAAAGTTGAACATATTCCAACTGCGTACAACAGAATGTTTGTTGTTTATCCCCGCACTCAGCAATATTCCAGCTATATGGCGGCTGTCTGTAGATAACCCAGTCTTATCCAGACAATCCAGTGATCAGCATCATGAGCATCGATCTACACAAATTTGGGATCAGATGACATGTGTCAACTAAGTCAGCGAGCCTAACCAACCGATCCCGTTAGTCTCTACTTACGACAAGCAGCACTTATTGCTGAAGATCTAACCCGGATCTTCACGGGTAGTTAAAACAACCCCGAAGGTCCAGTTCAATGAGAGATTTTGGTGAATTTGAAAGCGACAAAAATGTTTCGATGAGATTAACCTAGATGGGGTCATCGCGATACCAGGTGTCCTGGCCAACCAATGACCAACACGTCACAAACACGTGCCAAGGAAAGCCTGGCGGTCACCTGATAAACCACGGGAATACGTGGTGCAAGTCAAAATGGGATAACAGGATATATGATTTTGGATTCGCAAGAGTCGTTTTAAACCTTCGTAGAAAGCTTGCTTGGTCGTATCTTTCAATTTGTGAAATGTAGGCACGAAGGGTGGAGCTGCTAGAATACTGCTCGCCTTAAGGTAACAGTTGTAAAGTTGAAATCCCCACTATCATCATAGAGTCATGTGGAGATTTCTTTTGTCACTCTCAAACCTTATGCACTGACGAGGCGGTTTCGCTAGTCGCTTATATTTCTAGTGCAGAACTGCCTGTTTGACCATTATTGAGTGAGTGAGTTTAGTTTTACGCCACACTCAGTGATATTCCCGCTATATGGAGGTGGTATGTAAATATTTTGGACCAGACGATCCAGTGATCAACAGCATGAGCATCGATCTACGCAAATGGGATACGATGACATTAGCCAACTAAGTCAGCAGCCCTGACTACCCGATCCCGTTAGTCGCTTCTCACGACAAACATGGGTTACTGAAGATGGATTCTTACCCGGATCTCCATGGGTCTGACCATTATTGAGCCATATGAGATCATCGATTATAAAATGAAACTAAATTTCTAGGGCTAATTCCCTTGTGATGATTATGGCAGTCCGATCAGTTTGGCACACTAACAGACACACAGAAGGACACCCAAAGGCATGCACACATGGTTAGACGTACACTGAGACACACACAGAAGGACACCCAAAGGCATGCACACATGGTTAGACGTACACTGAGACACACACAGAAGGACACCCAAAGGCATGCACACATGGTTAGACGTACACTGAGACACACACAGAAGGACACCCAAAGGCATGCACACATGGTTAGACGTACACTGGAGACACACACAGAAAGGACACCCAAAGGCATGCACACATGGTTAGACGTACACTGAGAGACACACAGAAGGACACCCAAAGGCATGCACACATGGTTAGACGTACACTGAGACACACACAGAAGGACACCCAAAGGCATGCACACATGGTTAGACGTACACTGAGACACACACAGAAAGAACACCCAAAGGCATGCACACATGGTTAGACGTACACTGAGACACACACAGAAGGACACCCAAAGGCATGCACACATGGTTAGACGCACACTGAGAGACACACAGAAGAACACCCAAAGGCATGCACACATGGTTAGACGTACACTGAGACACACACAGAAGAACACCCAAAGGCATGCACACATGGTTAGACGTACACTGAGACACACACAGAAGGACACCCAAAGGCATGCACACATGGTTAGACGTACACTGAGACACACACAGAAGAACACCCAAAGGCATGCACACATGGTTAGACGTACACTGAGACACACACAGAAGGACACCCAAAGGCATGCACACATGGTTAGACGTACACTGAGAGACACACAGAAGAAGAACACCCAAAGGCATGCACACACATGGTTAGACGTACACTGAGAACACACACAGAAGAACACCCAAAGGCATGCACACATGGTTAGACGTACACTGAGACACACACAGAAGGACACCCAAAGGCATGCACACATGGTTAGACGTACACTGAGACACACACAGAAGAACACCCAAAGGCATGCACACATGGTTAGACGTACACTGAGACACACACAGAAGAACACCCAAAGGCATGCACACATGGTTAGACGTACACTGAGACACACACAGAAGGACACCCAAAGGCATGCACACATGGTTAGACGTACACTGAGAGACACACAGAAGAACACCCAAAGGCATGCACACATGGTTAGACGTACACTGAGACACACACAGAAGAACACCCAAAGGCATGCACACATGGTTAGACGTACACTGAGACACACACAGAAGGACACCCAAAGGCATGCACACATGGTTAGACGTACACTGAGACACACACAGAAGGACACCCAAAGGCATGCACACATGGTTAGACGTACACTGAGAGACACACAGAAGGACACCCAAAGGCATGCACACATGGTTAGACGTACACTGAGACACACACAGAAGGACACCCAAAGGCATGCACACATGGTTAGACGTACACTGAGACACACACAGAAGGACACCCAAAGGCATGCACACATGGTTAGACGTACACTGAGACACACACAGAAGGACACCCAAAGGCATGCACACATGGTTAGACGTACACTGAGAGACACACACTTACGGATACACATCGACAAAGAAACATGGTCAGACACAAACTGACAGACACATGTGGTCAGACACAAACTGACAGACACATGTGGTCAGACACAAACTGACAGACACACGTGCACAGATACAAACTGGCAGACACACGTGGACAGATACATACTGACAGACACACATGATCACATAGTTACACACAGTTACACACATGTTCAGACACAAACTGAGTGACACGCATGATCAGACACAAACTGATAGACAAACATGGTCAGACACACATACTAGTAGTCAGATACATAATGACAGACACACATGATCAGATACAAACTGACAGACACACAATGAGTGACACACGTTATCAAATACAAACTGACAGACACACGTGGTCAGATACATACTGACAGACACGTGGTCAGATACATACTGACAGACACACATGGTCTGATACTCACTGACAGACACACTTGGTCAGATATACACTGACAGACACAAACGAACAGATACAAATTGACAGACACAAGTGGACAGATACAAACTGACAGACACACGTGATCAGATACAAACTGAAAGACACACGTGATCAGATACAAACTGGCAGACACACGTGGACAGATACAAACTGGCAGACACACGTGGACAGACACAAACTGACAGACACACGTGATCAGATACAAACTGGCAGATACACGTGGACAGATACAAACTGGCAGACACACGTGGACAGATACAAACTGGCAGACACATATAGTCAGATACAAAGTGACAGACACACGTGATCGGATACAAACTGAAAGACACACGTGATCAGATACAAACTGGCAGACACACGTGGACAGATACAAACTGGCAGACACACGTGGACAGATACAAACTGACAGACACACGTTGACAGATACAAAGTGACAGACACGTGGTCAGATACAATCTGAAAGACACACGTGATCAGATACAAACTGGCAGACACACGTGGACAGATACAAACTGGCAGACACATATAGTCAAATACAAACTGACAGACACACGTGGATACATACACACTGACAGACACAAATGGACAGATACACACAGACCCACACACGTGGTCAGACACACACTGCCAGACGCACATGACCAAATACCATCTAACAGACACACGTGGTAAGAAACACACTGACAGACACACATGGTCAGTAACACACTGACAGACAGTCAGATAAACACTGACAGACAAACAGTCAGATAAACACTGACAGACAAAACAGTCAGATAAACACTGACAGACAAACAGTCAGATAAACACTGACAGACACACAGTCAGATAAACACTGACAGACACACAGTCAGATAAACACTGACAGACACACAGTCAGATAAACACTGACAGACACACAGTCAGACACACACTGACGGACACACAGTCAGACACACACTGACGGACACACAGTCAGACACACACTGACGGACACACAGTCAGACACACATTGACAGAAACATGGTCAGATAACCACTGAGAGACACACAGTCAGATAAACACGGACAAACACATGGTCAGATACACATTGACAGAAACACATGGTACGACACACACTGAGAGACACACTGGGAGATGTACACTGAGTGACACACAGGGAGACACACACTGAGTAACACACACTGAGTGGCATACAGGGAGACACACAGAGTGAGATACACTGAGACACACACTGAGTGGCATACAGGGAGACGTGCACTGAGTAACACACATTGACTGACACTCAGGGAGACGCACACTGAGTGACATACAGGGAGACACACACTGAGTGACATACAGGGAGACGTGCACTGAGTAACACACATTGATTGACACTCAGGGAGACGCACACTGAGTGGCATACAGGGAGACGTACACTGAGTGACATACAGGGAGACGTGCACTGAGTAACACACATTGATTGACACTCAGGGAGACGCACACTGAGTGACATACAGGGAGACGTACACTGAGTGGGATACAGGGAGACGTACACTGAGTAACACAGATTGATTGACACTCAGGGAGACGCACACTGAGTGACATACAGGGAGACACACACTGAGTGACATACAGGGAGACGTGCACTGAGTGACATACAGGGAGACACACACTGAGTGACACACATTGATTGACACTCAGGGAGACGTACGCTGAGTGGCATACAGGGAGACACACACTGAGTGACATACAGGGAGACGTGCACTGAGTAACACACAGGGAGACGTGCACTGAGTAACACACATTGATTGACACTCAGGGAGACGCACACTGAGTGACATACAGGGAGACGTACACTGAGTGGCATACAGGGACACGTACACTGAGTGACATACAGGGAGACGTGCACTGAGTAACACACATTGATTGACACTCAGGGAGACGCACACTGAGTGACATACAGGGAGACGCACACTGAGTGACATACAGGGAGACACACAGTGAGTGACATACAGGGAGACGTACACTGAGTGACACTTAGGGAGACGCACACTGAGTGACATTCAGGGAGACGCACAGTGAGTGACATACAGGGAGACGCACACTGAGTGACATACAGGGAGACACACAGTGAGTGACATACAGGGAGACGCACACTGAGTGACATACAGGGAGACGTGCACTGAGTATCACACAGGGAGACGTGCACTGAGTGACACACATTGATTGACACTCAGGGAGACACACACTGAGTGACATACAGGGAGACGTACACTGAGTGGCATACAGGGAGACGTACACTGAGCGACATACAGGGAGACGTGCACTGAGTAACACACATTGATTGACACTCAGGGAGACGCACACTGAGTGACATACAGGGAGACGCACACTGAGTGACATACAGGGAGACGTACACTGAGTGACATACAGGGAGACGTACACTGAGTAACACACATTGATTGACACTCAGGGAGACACACACTGAGTGACATACAGGGAGACACACAGTGAGTGACATACAGGGAGACACACACTGAGTGACATACAGGGAGACGTACACTGAGTGACACACATTGATTGACACTCAGGGAGACGCACACTGAGTGACATACAGGGAGACGCACACTGAGTGACATACAGGGAGACGCACACTGAGTGACATACAGGGAGACACACAGTGAGTGACATACAGGGAGACACACACTGAGTGACATACAGGGAGACGTACACTGAGTGGCATACAGGGAGACGTACACTGAGTGACATACAGGGAGACGTGCACTGAGTAACACACATTGATTGACACTCAGGGAGACGCACACTGAGTGACATACAGGGAGACGCACACTGAGCGACATACAGGGAGACGTACACTGAGTGACATACAGGGAGACGTACACTGAGTAACACACATTAATTGACACTCAGGGAGACACACACTGAGTGACATACAGGGAGACGCACACTGAGTGACATACAGGGAGACGTACACTGAGTGACACACATTGATTGAAACTCAGGGAGACGCACACTGAGTGACATACAGGGAGACGTACACTGAGTGGCATACAGGGAGACGTACACTGAGTGACATACAGGGAGACGTGCACTGAGTAACACACATTGATTGACACTCAGGGAGACGCACACTGAGTGACATACAGGGAGACACACACTGAGTGACATACAGGGAAACGTACACTGAGTAACACACATTGATTGACACTCAGGGACACACACACTGAGTGACATACAGGGAGACGCACACTGAGTGACATACAGGGAGACATACACTGAGTAACACACAGGGAGACGTGCACTGAGTAACACACATTGATTGACACTCAGGGAGACGCACACTGAGTGACATACAGGGAGACGCACACTGAGTGGCATACAGGGAGACGCACACTGAGTGACATACAGGGAGACGTACACTGAGTGGCATACAGGGAGACGTACACTGAGTGACATACAGGGAGACGTGCACTGAGTAACACACATTGATTGACACTCAGGGAGACGCACACTGAGTGACATACAGGGAGACGCACACTGAGTGACATACAGGGAGACACACAGTGAGTGACATACAGGGAGACGTACACTGAGTAACACACATTGATTGACACTCAGGGAGACACACACTGAGTGACATACAGGGAGACGCACACTGAGTGACATACAGGGAGACGTACACTGAGTGACATACAGGGAGACGTGCACTGAGTAACACACATTGATTGACACTCAGGGAGACGTAAACTGAGTGGCATACAGGGAGACGTACACTGAGTGACATACAGGGAGACGTGCACTGAGTAACACACATTGATTGAGACTCAGGGAGACGCACACTGAGTGACATACAGGGAGACGTACACTGAGTGGCATACAGGGAGACGTACACTAAGTAACACACATTGATTGACACTCAGGGAGACACACACTGAGTGACATACAGGGAGACGCACACTGAGTGACATACAGGGAGACGTACACTGAGTGACATACAGGGAGACGTGCACTGAGTAACACACATTGATTGACACTCAGGGAGACGCACACTGAGTGACATACAGGGAGACGTACACTGAGTGGCATACAGGGAGACGTACACTGAGTAACACACATTGATTGACACTCAGGGAGACGCACACTGAGTGAAATACAGGGAGACGTACACTGAGTGGCATACAGGGAGACGTACACTGAGTAACACACATTGATTGACACTCAGGGAGACGCACACTGAGTGACATACAGGGAGACACACACTGAGTGGCATACAGGGAGACGTACACTGAGTAACACACATTGATTGACACTGAGGGAGACGCACACTGAGTGACATACAGGGAGACACACACTGAGTGACATACAGGGAGACGTGCACTGAGTAACACACATTGATTGACACTCAGGGAGACGCACACTGAGTGACATACAGGGAGACACACACTGAGTGACATACAGGGAGACGTACACTGAGTAACACACATTGATTGACACTCAGGGAGACACACACTGAGTGACATACAGGGAGACGTGCACTGAGTATCACACAGGGAGACGTGCACTGAGTGACACACATTGATTGACACTCAGGGAGACACACACTGAGTGACATACAGGGAGACGTACACTGAGTGGCATACAGGGAGACGTACACTGAGTGACATACAGGGAGACGTGCACTGGGTAACACACATTGATTGACACTCAGGGAGACGCACACTGAGTGACATACAGGGAGACGCACACTGAGTGACATACAGGGAGACACACAGTGAGTGACATAGAGGGAGACGTACACTGAGTAACACACATTGATTGACACTCAGGGAGACACACACTGAGTGACATACAGGGAGACGTACACTGAGTGACATACAGGGAGACGTACACTGAGTGACATACAGGGAGACGTGCACTGAGTAACACACATTGATTGACACTCAGGGAGACGCACACTGAGTGACATACAGGGAGACGTACACTGAGTGGCATACAGGGAGACGTACACTGAGTAACACACATTGATTGACACTCAGGGAGACGCACACTGAGTGACATACAGGGAGACGTACACTGAGTGGCATACAGGGAGACGTACACTGAGTAACACACATTGATTGACACTCAGGGAGACGCACACTGAGTGACATACAGGGAGACGTGCACTGAGTGGCATACAGGGAGACGTACACTGAGTGACATACAGGGAGACGTACACTGAGTGAAATACAGGGAGACGTGCACTGAGTAACACACATTGATTGACACTCAGGGAGACGCACACTGAGTGACATACAGGGAGACGCACACTGAGTGACATACAGGGAGACACACAGTGAGTGACATACAGGGAGACGTACACTGAGTGACACTAAGGGAGACACACACTGAGTGACATACAGGGAGACGCACAGTGAGTGACATACAGGGAGACGCACACTGAGTGACATACAGGGAGACACACAGTGAGTGACATACAGGGAGACGCACACTGAGTGACATACAGGGAGACGTACACTGAGTGGCATACAGGGAGACGTACACTGAGTGACATACAGGGAGACGTGCACTGAGTAACACACATTGATTGACACTCAGGGAGACGCACACTGAGTGACATACAGGGAGACGTACACTGAGTGGCATACAGGGAGACGTACACTGAGTGACATACAGGGAGACGTGCACTGAGTAACACACATTGATTGACACTCAGGGAGACGCACACTGAGTGACATACAGGGAGACGCACACTGAGTGACATACAGGGAGACACACAGTGAGTGACATACAGGGAGACGTACACTGAGTGGCATACAGGGAGACGTACACTGAGTGACATACAGGGAGACGTGCACTGAGTAACACACATTGATTGACACTCAGGGAGACACACACTGAGTGACATACAGGGAGACGCACACTGAGTGACATACAGGGAGATACACAGTGAGTGACATACAGGGAGACGTACACTGAGTAACACACATTGATTGACACTCAGAGAGACACACACTGAGTGACATACAGGGAGACGCACACTGAGTGACATACAGGGAGACGTACACTGAGTGACATACAGGGAGACGTGCACTGAGTAACACACATTGATTGACACTCAGGGAGACGCACACTGAGTGACATACAGGGAGACGTACACTGAGTGGCATACAGGGAGACGTACACTGAGTAACACACATTGATTGACACTCAGGGAGACGCACACTGAGTGACATACAGGGAGACGTACACTGAGTGGCATACAGGGAGACGTACACTGAGTAACACACATTGATTGACACTCAGGGAGACGCACACTGAGTGACATACAGGGAGACGTACACTGAGTGGCATACAGGGAGACGCACACTGAGTGACATACAGGGAGACGTACACTGAGTGAAATACAGGGAGACGTGCACTGAGTAACACACATTGATTGACACTCAGGGAGACGCACACTGAGTGACATACAGGGAGACGCACACTGAGTGACATACAGGGAGACACACAGTGAGTGACATACAGGGAGACGTACACTGAGTGACACTAAGGGAGACACACACTGAGTGACATACAGGGAGACGCACAGTGAGTGACATACAGGGAGACGCACACTGAGTGACATACAGGGAGACACACAGTGAGTGACATACAGGGAGACGCACACTGAGTGACATACAGGGAGACGCACACTGAGTGGCATACAGGGAGACGTACACTGAGTGACATACAGGGAGACGTGCACTGAGTAACACACATTGATTGACACTCAGGGAGACGCACACTGAGTGACATACAGGGAGACGTACACTGAGTGGCATACAGGGAGACGTACACTGAGTGACATACAGGGAGACGTGCACTGAGTAACACACATTGATTGACACTCAGGGAGACGCACACTGAGTGACATACAGGGAGACGCACACTGAGTGACATACAGGGAGACACACAGTGAGTGACATACAGGGAGACGTACACTGAGTGGCATACAGGGAGACGTACACTGAGTGACATACAGGGAGACGTGCACTGAGTAACACACATTGATTGACACTCAGGGAGACACACACTGAGTGACATACAGGGAGACGTACACTGAGTGGCATACAGGGAGACGTACACTGAGTGACATACAGGGAGACGTGCACTGAGTAACACACATTGATTGACACTCAGGGAGACGCACACTGAGTGACATACAGGGAGACGCACACTGAGTGACATACAGGGAGACACACATTGATTGACACTCAGGGAGACACACACTGAGTGACTCACAGGAAGACACACCCTGAGTGACACACAGGGAAACACACGCTGAGTGACTCACAGGAAGACACACACTGAGTGACATACAGGGAGACGCAGAATGAGTGACACACAGGGAGACGCACAATGAGTGACACACATGGAGACGCACACGGAGTGACACACAGTGAGTGACATACAGGGAGACACATACTGAGTGACATACAGGAAAACACACACTGAGTGCCACACAGGGAGACACATACAGAGTGAGATACTGGGAGACTCACACTGAGTGACACACAGGAAGACAGACACTGAGTGACACACAGGGAGACGCACAATGAGTAACATACAGGGAAACACACACTGGGTGACATACACTGAGAGACAAATACTGAGTGACATACAGGGAGACACCCTGATACTGAGTGACACACAGGAAGACAGACACTGAGTGACACACAGGGAGACGCAGAATGAGTGACATACAGGGAGACGAACACTGGGTGACACACAGGAAGACACACACTGAGTGACATACAAGTAGACACATACTGAATGACATACAGGGAGACACACACTGGGTGACATACACTGAGAGACACACACTGCGTGACACACAGGGAGACACACACTGAGTGACATACAGGGAGACACATAATGAGTGACATACAGGGAGACACATAATGAGTGAGATACAGGGAGACACACATTGAGTGACATACAGGGAGACACACAGAGTGACATACACTGAGACACACAATAGGTGACATACAGGGACACACATAATGAGTGACATACAGGGAGACACATAAAGAGTGACATACAGGGAGACACATAGTGAGTGACAAACAGGTAGACACACAGTGAGTGACACACAGGGAGACACACACTGCGTGATACACAGGGAGAGGCACACTGAGTGACACACAGGGAGACGCACAGTGACTGACAAATGCTGAGTGACACATAGAGAGACACATACTGAGTGACTCACAGGAAGACACACCCTGAGTGACACACAGGGAGACACACACTGAGTGACGCACAGGAAGACACACACTGAGTGACATACGGGGAGACCCACAATGAGTGACACACAGGGAGACGCACAATGAGTGACACACATGGAGACGCACACGGAGTGACACACAGTGAGTGACATACAGGGAGACACACACTGAGTGACATACAGGGAGACGCACAATGAGTGACACACAGGGAGACGCAAAATGAGTGACACACATGGAGACGCACACGGAGTGACACACAGTGAGTGACATACAGGGAGACGCACAGTGAGTGATATACAGGGAAACGCACACTGAGTGACATACAGGGAGACGCACACTGAGTGACATACAGGGAGACGTACAGTGAGTGACATACAGGGAGACGTACACTGAGTAACACACATTGATTGACACTCAGGGAGACACACACTGAGTGACATACAAGGAGACGCACACCGAGTGACATACAGGGAGACGCACAGTGACTGACAAATGCTGAGTGACACATAGAGAGACACATACTGAGTGGCATACAGGGAGACACACACTGAGTGACTCACAGGAAGACACACCCTGAGTGACACACAGGGAGACACACACTGAGTGACGCACAGGAAGACACACCCTGAGTGACACACAGGGAGACACACACTGAGTGACGCACAGGAAGACACACACTGAGTGACATACGGGGAGACCCACAATGAGTGACACACAGGGAGACGCACAATGAGTGACACACATGGAGACGGACACGGAGTGACAGACAGGGAGACGCACACGGAGTGACACACAGTGAGTGACATACAGGGAGACGCACAATGAGTGACACACAGGGAGACGGACAATGAGTGACACACATGGAGACGCACACGGAGTGACACACAGTGAGTGACATACAGGGTGACACATACTGAGTGACATACAGGAAGACACACACTGAGTGACACACAGGGAGACGCACACAGAGTGACACACACTGAGTGACATACAGGGAGACACATATTGAGTGACATACAGGGTGACACATACTGAGTGACATACAGGAAGACACACACTGAGTGACACACAGGGAGACACATACAGAGTGAGATAGAGGGAGACTCGCACTGAGTGACACACAGGAAGAAAGACACTGAGTGACACACAGGGAAACGTACAATGAGTGACATACAGGGAAACACACACTGGGTGGCATACACTGAGAGGCAAATACTGAGTGACATACAGGGAGACACCCTGATACTGAGTGACATAAAGGGAGACACCCTGATACTGAGTGACATACAGGGAGACACACACTGCGTGACACACAGGGAGACACACACTGAGTGACACACAGGGAGACGCAAAATGAGTGCCACACAGGGAGACACATACAGAGTGAGATACAGGGAGACTCACACTGAGTGACACACAGGGAGACGCAGAATGAGTGACATACAGGGAGACGAACACTGGGTGACAAACAGGAAGACACACACTGAGTGACACAAAGGAAGACTCACGCGGAGTGACGTACAGGGAGACACACACTGAGTGACATACAGGTAGACACAAACTGAATGACATACAGGGAGACACACACTGGGTGACATACACTGAGAGACACACACTGCGTGACACACAGGGAGACACACACTGAGTGACATACAGGGAGACACACACTGAGTGACAAATACTGAGTGACATAGAGGGAGACACCCTGATACTGAGTGACTCACAGGGAGACACATACTGCGTGACACACAGGGAGACACACACTGCGTGACACACAGGGAGACACACACTGAGTGACATACAGGGAGACACATAATGAGTGACATACAGGGAGAGACATAATGAGTGACATACAGGGAGACACACATTGAGTGACATACAGGGTGACACATACAGAGTGAGATACAGGGAGACACACACTGCGTGACACACAGGGAGACACACACTGCGTGACGCACAGGGAGACACACACTGGGTGACATACAGGGAGACACCCTGATACTGAGTGACATACAGGGAGACACCCTGATACTGTGTGACGCACAGGGAAACACATAATGAGTGACATACAGGGAGACACATAATGAGTGACATACAGGGAGACACATAATGAGTGACATACAGGGAGACACATAGTGAGTGACATACAGGGAGACACTCAATGAGTGACATACAGGGAGACACACATTGAGTGACATACAGGGAGACACCCTGATACTGAGTGACATACACTTATTGACACACACTGAGAGACACACACTGAGTGACATACAGGGAGACGCATACTGAGTGATGCACACTGAGTGACAGACATGGAGAGACACACTGGGTCAGAAACAGGGATTGAGACACACTGAGAGACTGACACACATTGAGACATGCACACATTGACACACATGGAGACACACTGGGTCAGAAACAGGGACTGAGACACACTGAGAGACTGACACACATTGAGACACAGGGAGTGACATACTGGATGACACACAGGGACACGCACGTTGATTGACAGACAGGGACACGCACACTATTTGACACACACGGAAGTGACACAAAGGGAGACACACACTGAGTGACACAAGGAGAGACACACACTGATTGACACACATTGAGACACACTCTGATTAACACACACACATGGAGAGACACACTGTGTGACAAACATGGAATGAGACACACTGAGTGACGTACTCTGACAAAAACATACGAAGACACACTAACATTGACACACATGGAGACACACACTCAGTGACACACGGGGAGAGACACACTGATTGACACACAGGGACACGCACACTGATTGACACAAGGGAAGACGCACACTGATTGACACACACGGAGTGACACACTGGAAAACGCACACTGATTGACACACACGGAGACGCACACTGAATTGGCAAATATACACCGAGAAACTCACTTGACAAATACACACTGACAGACCCTCTTGACCAATGCACATTGACAGGCCCAGGTAAATAATACACACTGACAGACCGAGTCGACAAATGCATACTGACGTACCCAATCGACAAATCTACATTGACAGACCCACTTGACAAATAGACACTGAGAGGCACAATTGACAAATACACACTGACAGACCTACTTGACAAATACACACTGACAGGCCCACTTGACAAATATACATTGACAGACCCACCTGACAATACACACTGACAGGCCCACTTGACAAATACACACTGACAGGCCCACTTGACAAATACACACTGACAGACCTACTTGACAAATACACACTGACAGGCCCACTTGACAAATACACACTGACAGACCCACTTGACAATACACACTGACAGGCCCACTTGACAAATACACACTGACAGACCCACGCCGACAAATACACACTGACAGACCTACTTGACAAATACACTGACAGGCCCACTTGACAATACACACTGACAGGCCCACCTGACAAATACACACTGACAGGCCCACTTGACAAATACACACTGACAGACCTACTTGACAAATACACACTGACAGGCCCACTTGACAAATACACACTGACAGACCCACTTGACAATACACACTGACAGGCCCACTTGACAAATACACACTGACAGACCCACTTGACAAATACACACTGACAGACCTACTTGACAAATACACACTGACAGGCCCACTTGACAAATACACACTGACAGGCCCACTTGATAAATACACACTGACAGACCTACTTGACAAATACACTCTGGCAGACCCACTTGACAAATATACATTGACAGACCCACTTGACAAGGACACATTAACAGACCCACTTGACAAGGACACACTGGCAGACCTACTTGACAAATACACACTGACAGGCCCACTGGACAAATACACACTGGCAGACCTACTTGACAAATACACACTGGCAGGTACACACCAACAATTACACACTGACAGACCCGGCTGACAAATACAACATAAATACACAGTCAACAAGAACATAGTTACATACCCACACCAAAGGGAGGTGCGGTTATCTTTCTTAACTTTTGTTAACTTTTTTTAATTGTACGTGAAACACCATGCATTAAGATGATATTTGATAACAGTTGTGTCATCCACTAAGAATCTTATTTCGATATAGATGTCGACCGAATGGTCCCTCTGGGTACAAAATTTTAAACTACTGCAACAGTAGTTGCCTCCCCTTTATCATCCACATTTACAGCAATAATGCAACTGAACGAACAA
>NW_025766541.1:0-34802 GCF_003918875.1 Haliotis rubra | reverse complement strand
TTGTTGTACTTCGTTCAGTTGCATTATTGTATGTGTTGAATTAAGTTATACATGCTCCTAACGCTGCTGTATTGGTGGAATGTTGTGAGAATTATATTTATGTTGATAGTTTTATTACGTGTTATGAGTATTTGTTCAAACTTTTACGCTTACCAAAGGATAGAAATCCAAAGCAGTGCTATATATTATGTTGCACAATTTAGACAAAGTTGGTAGGAAAACATTGTTATATTTCTGTCCTAGGAAATGCTTTGTCTCAACTATGGTTTTGGTTTTGTGGTAAGGAAGCCCAAGGAGTTAACAACGAGGAAACACCTTTGAAGATTTTCATGTAAGAGATGGTGGAGATGGTCAAGAAGTAATTCATATTTTCAGAAATGTACAAATGTTCATCAGCTTGATGTCTATTCCAATTATCAAAAGTGTATTTTGCATTGGAGCCATATTAAACTCTTTATGGAAATCTAAAGATGCAGCGAGGCGATCGAATAACAATGTTACGAATCAGTTGCACTTCCAATATATCTAAAAATACCGGTAGATTTGATGGAGTTCAGAGGCACCATCTTAATGATAATGATAATTTGTAGAAAATGAATTTCACTTCCTATTTGAATGTAAAATTTATCATGATTTGCGCTTATAAGCATTTTAAAGCATTACCAAAATTACATAGATCAGCAATACTTTCTAAACACTTTATCCTGTACAAAGTTTTCAACACTAACAAATTGTTCTTCTTTACATAAAGGAAGCATTGTCATTGCGTTCTTTATACACATAAACCTGATTGTCAAATGCCACTATCTTATAATTACACATGCTTATTTGTATTGTACGTGGGCCTAAGGCCTTGTTACGAAATAAACTTGATTGATTGAACCTCCAAGCGTAATCATTACATAAGATTTGGCTGTATGGCGCGTTGGATGTGCCATGCGTGGGACCATGAAGTTGAATGAAGGGAAGATGGAGGGGGTGAAAACTTTGTACCGATACTGTATTGCAATAGCATTCCTATCAGGTGAGATTGGGCATGAGGGACAAAATGCTACCAAAGCCTGCTAATTTACCTCCTTAAAGATTGGCTAACCTCTCACTACTCGGTGTGACGTTTCCCCACCTGCGCCACACATGTACTCTGTATGGTAACGGGTCATTTCACCCCAAACACGTTCAATTTAGCACAGTTTCACCTCTCGGCTGTTTCACCCCCAGGCTGTTTCACTCGGTTGTTTCACCCCATTTAGAGGTTGTTTCACCACAGCAAAAAAATTATTATTATCAACTATAAAATTGTTTCAATATTTTATTCATCTATGTATAGTGTCGAAACAGCATATACAGATTGTTTCAATAATTATATCAGTTCATAGTGTTGATCGGGTGACTTCCTTCAGTAACAATAGCAAGTAGCTGCCTTGGGCAGGAATGAACTTGGAGAAATTGTCTGTGTACTGTGTCGAGACGTGAAGAAGGATCTCCGCGGATCTTCTTGAATTTCTGTCTTGAGTTTCTTGATAGATAGAAGACCATTCTGAACAAGGCGCACTTTGAGCTTTTCCTTTGGTTGAAAATAATCCTCTACAGACATTAAGAATAAATATTCAGTTTATTGAATAATAACAATTTACCGAATAAATTTTACTCATTGGATATTAAAAGGTATCATTTAATGATATCTCTGATATTTTAGGGGACGAGGATATGTCGTCGTTGGAGGATAGTGTGAACATTGATAGGTCATCGTGTGATAATATTATCAACAGTGCTGGTCGTGTTCTGGGTGAATATGAGTGCTGCTCTTAACATGTCCATCGGCCGTTGTGGTGCAGATTCCAGTATCGGCGACTTTACGTTCATTAATCAGAGTGGATCTAGTGTAATCGATTATATTATTGTATCTAATAGCCTATTTCCATATTGTAAACATTTTGAAGTTGTTTCACGAGCCGAGTCATGCCATCTACCGTTAACGTGCTCAGTTCAGTCACGTGATCCTGCCACCGACGACAGAGCTGAAGGAGCACGCATGCAATACGATGTGACGGACCGCTATGTATGGGACATGGGGTATCTCCAACAGTTCAGGAGAACTTGTTGTTGACTGCTGTTGTTGACGTATTTGAGAAATGTACACTACTCGTTGAAGACATTGATGAGGTTGTCACTCAGTTTACAGAAGCGGTATGTGAAGCAGCCGGTAGTATGAACCGCCATAACAAAATTAGACTCATACACTCCGAACCATGGTTTGATGCGGAATGTAGATTCCATAGATCAGAAAGGGAACCACTTCTTAAAGAATTTCGTCGTCACAAAAATGATGTTCATCAAAATAATTATATTAAAGCCCGGAATGCCTACACATCTCTACTTAGAAATAAAAGGAAAACATGTTATGAACTTGTAAACAATAAAAATTTCAACATGTCTCCATGACAGTAAATCATTTTGGCCTACATTAAAAGGGCTGTCCCATACTGCTTATACTCGTGTTCCTAATATAACCATTGTTGAATGGGCTGATCATTTAAAAAAACTGTTTATATCAGAGGATGTCACTGCTGAAGACGTCAATGTTAACGATGAAACTGACTCTGAAAATTGTGATGATATGACACGCTCCATTTTAGACTCTCCTACAACACAAGAGGTAATTTTAACCGCCATTGAAGAACTGAAGTGTGGCAAATCCTCAGGTGCTGATTTATTAATTCCAGAATTTTTCAAATAAACAACAGACATTCTGGTACCATATCTTACAGTGCTTTTCAATGTCATGTTTGAACATGCTTACTTTCCTGAATCATGGTCGGAGGCTGTCATTGTTCCTTTATATAAGAAAGGTGATATACACTCTCCATCTAACTATAGAGGTATTTCTCTCCTTATTGTATTTAGCAAGCTTTATGTGTCTATATACTAAACAGGAGGTTAACGTATTGGTGTGAAGCATATGGTAAAAATTGCAGAGTCACAGGCTGGTTTCCGTCATGATTACTCCACCATTGATAATATCTTTACCCTCAGTCTATTATCCAGAGGTACCTTAGTAGGCTAAAGGTTAAACTTTGTTGTGTGTTCGTGGATTTTGCTAAGGCATTCGACAGTGTAAGTCGTTTGAAATCATGGTCAGTTTGAAATCTAGCGGTGTTTTCCCCAAATGGTTAATAGCATTCCAGCTTTATGACGTTTCATTTGGCTTCATTAACACACTTCCTTATCAATCGAACCTTATCCATTATTATACATCAAAGTGACAATACCATGGTCCAAATCACACTTATGAGTCAGTTGTGCAATATTCTCTGCAAGATGTGGAGCCTTGGTACGTGTGCCGAGCTGACTCGATCTGACATTGTTGTAACGGTAAATTACATATAACGGTAAATCACATATAACGGTAAATAACATATAACGGTAAATCACATCGGTAAATTACATATAACGGTAAATTACATATAACGGTAAATCACATATAACGGTATATTACATATAACTGTATATTACATATAACGGTAAATTACATATAAAGCGGCGGTCACATTTGACCGTAGTGGGGATGAACGTAGTTGGCCGTTACAGACCGTACTTGACCTTAGTTAAACGTATTTAAGCGTAGTTCAACGTAGATCACCGTAGTTATGACCGTACTTTGAACTTCAGCAAACCCATGATTTGTTCGTGGTTAGACCCAACAAGTTTCAACTTCAATATCTCTACGGTTAGCTTGAATGCCAAGACCGTACTGTTACCGTAGTTTCAACGTGGTTGGACGTGGTTGACCCAAGTTCTCCCCGGCAGACCGTAATTGAGACCTACTGCACCGTTGTGTTGGCCGAGGTTACACCGTGGCAACATTGCATTACGATAAAACTACGGTTTACGACTCCTTCCAACCTACTACACCCTGCTCCAATCTAGTTCACCGTAGTGGCACTGCTGTGAACTGCGTTACGGTCAACAACGTTCATGACGTAAGGGGGCGGTGGGGTAGCCTAGTGGTTAAAGCGTTGGCTCGTCACGCCGAAGACCAGGTTCGAATCCCCACATGGGTAAAATGTGTGAAGCCCATTTCTGGTGTCCCTCGCCGTGATGTTGCTGGAATATTGCTAAAAGCGGCGTAAAACCAAACTCAGTCAGTCAGTCAGTCATGACGTAAGATGTGACCGCCGCTTAACGGTGAATTAAAATACTGTGAAGAATGAAGTAACTCATAGGCACTTCAACAGCAAACGTAGTAAGATATACGTTATAATCCTGTACCTAACTAATCGGTTTCTCCTACATGCTTATGCTTCGGTTTTCTTTCTGTTGTACAAAGTGTACGACTGCAAACCAGAAACACACACAGAGAGAGAGAGAGAGAGAGAGAGAGAGAGAGAGAGAGAGAGAGAGACAGAGAGAGACAGAGAGAGAGACAGAGAGACAGAGACAGAGACAGAGACAGAGACAGAGAGAGACGAGACAGGAGAAACAAAAACATCACATAAAATGTCTTACCGCGATCTGCTTTGAATGAATGTCTCAAACCCTATACGGTTTAAGGGTCACGTCATTCGGTTATGAAGTAATGTTGATTTAACTGTACTTTTATCCGCAGGACGTGACACTCTATCCACTGATTGATTAGAAATTGCCATTTTAAAATTACATTAAGACAATGTTGACCTTTCCGCGTTCTGTCATCATTTCACGTACGATTTGACAGCGGAAAATTGAGGAATAATGATTAAAATCTACGATGTAACATTGTGTCAAATATGCTTGTTTGTTGTTTAACGCCGAACTCAGCAATATTCCAGTAATATGTAACTAATCGACTCTTGACCAGACAAACCAGTGATCCACATCATGATCCACGAGTATCGATGTACGTAACTGGGATACGATGACATGTGTCAACCAAGTCAGCGAGCCAGACCACCTGATCCCCGTTAGTCACCTAGAATAGAATATTGGCTGAAAGCGGCGTAAAACTAAACTCACTCACTCACTCACTCACTCACTCACTCACTCGCCACCCTCCCATTTATATGGGTGCACGGTGGTATGCTGGTGCTTACCAAACATTAGAGATATACATCAACACCATTTTGACATTTTGAAATCTGGAAACTTTCCAGGGAACGGTAGTATCCTCCGGAATTCTACTAAACAGCTGTAGAAACAATCTCTTATATCATATCTTCTTTTACTTTTGGATAACATACAGAGGTCTCCCGTATATCCCAACAGCGAGTGTTCTGCTATCATAAAGACAACACACAATAAAGGACGCCAGATGATCGACTTCCGTGGGATGTCCATTCTTAATGTCATGAGTTAACTTTTTGCATATGATTGGACTACTACTTGGAGTTAAGCGCAACAGTTGGTGATTGTCAAGGAGGGTTTTAAGAAAGATTATGCTCCCATTGACAATGTATCTGTTTTTAAGCCATTATTGGTATTATATGTCGCGTACGAAGGAAAAGATTCACTGTACCTCCACCGATCTTCGAAAGGTATGACCAGTGTCACGTATCGATATCAACATTCTATCCCTCCCGATAACCTTTACACGGTTATCGTGGGACGATATACCCTGTTCAAAGCAACTTGGAGGGCTTCTTTATGGAACGTTTGCAACGCCCTAAAGTAATGTTTTCTCACATTTTATTGATATATAATTTTAGTGGGGCGCGGTGGGTGAGCTGGCTAAAGGCGCCAGGCTTGTGATCAGCGAGGTTGAGGTGTCGGGATCGAGCCCACCTGTGACCGGGTGTAAAACCTTGGAGTCAACTTTGTGTGCAGACTCTTTCAGTGTTGTCACAAAACCTAGTGTACAGTACACAACCCTGTGCACTTAAAGAACCACGAATCCATTGGTATTTGACCAGATGGTGGCCACATGAATACGTGCAAACACCTAGTTGCGGGCACAGCAGCGTGCAGTGAACTTGGACAAAGTACTGTGACTATGTGTCCCAGTCCACCCAGCTGTGAAAGGGTACCTCGTTAGGATGAAAGCCACATTAACTCGGTGCGCCTGAGTGGCTGCAAAGTTGTATACTCCCCAGGGGTTGAGATTGATAATGCGATGTGCCGTTGAGATTGACATCAATGATCGAGGGAAAAATACCAGCGTGAGCATGCACTAGTGCGTGGATTTGTGCACTATAAAATATCCTATAATGATAATAATAATAATGAGTGCTTTCTGCCATTTTATCCTGAACAATGTGCTATATTTCTGAACTTTAGACTGGTAACATGTACGTTTGACATTTTGATAAATGATGCACATTGAGCATCGTTGTTACTAATAATTACTATTTAACGCATTCCTTCTTGACATTGTTACTCGCCATCGTGAACATGGGTAGTTTTATCAGCTATTTTAATGTCAGAATTATTAACTGCCCAAGGCAGCTTGTCCTAAGAGACTGGTTGTTCCTTACCTCGGATTAAATTAGTGTATCTAGGTACTGATCTAGATAAGTGTCGAGACGGTGGGGTAGCCTAGTGGTTAAAGCGTTCGCTCGTCCCGGGTTCGATTCCCCACATGGGCACAATGTGTGAGGCTCATTTTTGTGTCCCCCGCCGTGATATTGCTGGAATATTGCTAAAAGAGGCGTAAAACTAATCTCACTCACTCACCCTAGATAAGTGTCGGATGACATGGCCTAAAACAGAATCAAACATTTTGAAATAACCAATTTTTCGCTCAGTTTGGGGTACAGAATTACCACTCCTAAGAAACCTTTAATTAACAAAAAATGTAGATGGACGGTCTATTTTCAAGGGATTCTAACACCAGCCAACCAGACCTCTTTGAATGGCAGAAGAGAGGTATTATTACAAAATATGTTGTTTGGTAACAATACTGATTAAATCCGAAGTCCATATTGTGCACATATAGTCTGCCAATATACGAGCGTCGATCAAAAAGTAGCCTAACTATATTCTCGATGTCCAATGTTTGAAAAGCTTCCATTTTATTTTGAAGGAATCGTTGGCAAAGCAATATCCAAAAGTTCACATGTGTGGATAATGTGGTTAACCTGATATTTGTCATCACAACACATTGGGGTGTAATATTTCTAACAAAATTGCAGAAAATGAAAAACGATTTGTCTTTTGGTTCCTCTTGGATAATGGTATGCCCTCAGAGTATATCATAAAATATGTTCAGTATAGTATTGGATGACTTCCCGTCATGATCAACAGTCAAAGATTTGGATTGCTTGATTTATATTTAGTCAGGGGCTATTTTTTCAAGGACACCCCATTTTAATCTTTCAAAAACATTGTGTCCAGATATTCAAGCTGGCACTGTTTACAATATATTGAGAGCTGACACTTGTGTGACCAGTATTTAGTTTGAACCCTTAGCATCATGTATGCATAAGTGAAAACATTAGAATAAGCTATGCCCTTATGATTCCGTCATCTGAAAGGGGGATGGGTAGTGTCTCCAAAAAAGCTCTTTCAGTCAACATGAAGGGGGGAGTCACTTTAACAAGCGATTGTAATTTTAAATTGCTTTTTTATGAACTTTAATATTTAAGTGTGATTCTAGGGGAATTCTATCAATCTCAAACACACAAACTATTTCTTGCATATTTTGTTTCCTGAAGTTTTTGATGCATTTATTGTAGATTTTGCGTTTTTTGAGGGAACCAAGATAAAAGGTCAAACAAAATGGGGATCGTGAGACTGGAACATAGCAAAACCAAATTGGTTGAGCTTGACAGGTAATGTGTAGAAAAATAAAACATAAAATAACTGCATTTGTATCGTTTTCTTGGTGATTCTACATACTTTTTTTGATCGCCCCTCGTAGTCTATTACTGTTCACCATCTTCTTTGAGTGAGTAAGTTAAAATTTAAAGTCACATCGGCAGTATTTCAGACATACCGTGGCTATGAAACCTACACATGATCAAAATCAATCGTCAACGGTATGAAAACCTGTCAACAAAAGGTAGTAACATAATTAGAATATCACAGATTTAGAGTTAAAACTAGCAAGTAACCATAAAATGACATTTTCTAAACGACACAACATAAAAACGGGCTCCAGATCTCCAACAGCTGAAAGTAGATCACCATACCAGAGACCATTGGGGACTTAAGTTGACAAAGCTAGTCATGAATTAAACTTACATATATACTACGGTTAAAAACGTGGTAGCCTTAAATATACTTTGAAGGCGTTGTCTTATACCCTATCAGTAGGTTAATAATATTAAGGTACTTCAACCCCCTTCGAGTACACAGCCACTGACAATCTTAGTTGTGAATTTTATTTTAGAATAAAGCATTTATATGCACAAAACATATCAATCAAAATTTGGAAATCAATTCTATTTGTTTTAAAAATACAACAACTAAATGGAAAGTAACGTTACTTAAAAAGATCCTTCATGGATGAAGCTTTGAGATAATAATCCTTTGTGATGGAACTATTTAATACGGTGAAGCAGGACATGCTTGACCATGGTTCTTTCACGGCAAGGGAAACAAAATGGACGACCCTCGCCTTTCAGCAAATATGCATGTGTATATCTTGAATGGCCAATACAACATCATCGTATAATGACTTCCTCAAATCTGGACTGACAACCCAAGTTGATGTAAGCAGTAGTTGGTATAATTCCATGCAATGTATATAACACATATCAAACATACGGGCATGCATTCAAGCGGACTAGTACTAGTAATTACTTTTATTAGTTGCCTAATATTTAGTTGATATACGTTTAGGATTGCGTTCAATACATAAACAATACATATACTCACAATAACACAGTGATCTGATAGTTCATCTTCAACTATACATATTTATAAGACATATTATATTTCATGTAAACCAAGTCTGACATACATGCCACAATACATTTTATTTCTAATTATATTAACCAAGAAACTGTCCATATATACAACATTTTATACAATATGAACCAACCTTAAATCATCATAAACTTCCAATGACTCTGGCTATATGTCTCCTTCAAAAGTACAAGACGGCATCTGAGTTTAAAATCTGAACATTGTTGTTAAGTTGTGGCCAGCTTGGCCTATCAGTAAAACAATAGAAATGACTGGGAGCTGGAGCAAAGAGTGTTGGAAGCATGCAGTGTGACAATTAGAAGAGGTTAGGCTGTAAGTTACAAGGCTTACTATGCAGAGCTATGGACTAAGAGTAAAATATAGTGTAAAACATAACTAAGATTCTTACAGGTGTTCTTATTGTTTAATAGAGTGAGTCATTAAGTGGAAACAATGCCACCCACCTTGATGCTTAATAGAATCTTCCTAACTAAAACCTATGTACACACATATATATATATATATATATATATTTGAGTCACATGTATTTATACCCACTTCAGTGTCTCACTTCTGCATTAGATTATGGATGACAACAACTGTTAATATGTCAAGTGCCTCCAAGCATTTATTCTTCAAATATGTGATATGTGCTTGAAAGATCAAGTGTTGGTCGAAAATAATTCCCAAGAACTTAGATTTCTTTCACAGATCCGGGTCTTTGTGAGGTTTATATTGTCAATAGAAATGAATGCAGTTAGATTAAGATTTTGAAAATTTGAATCCAGTTTTTAAACACAATTTACTAATTTAAAAAAAATAAATTCAGTTGTCTTTCAATAGTATGCATGTATTTGACACGACACGAAATACTAAGTTCATCCACAAATAACGATCCATCAATTGAATCATTTAAAACTTTTGATAAACTATTAACCTCAATACTAAATAATGTGACAGACAAGATACTGTATTGTGGGACATTTTTATCCTGATTGTAATGATCAGACAGGGTAGATCAAACGCGAGCTTGAAATTGCCTGTCATTTGAAAACTTGGTTTTATATTGAAGCAAACGGCCTCGCAATCCAAAGTCATAAATAAATATACAACATTTCACTATTGTTTCATATGCTTTTTTTATCGAAAACGATAGACACTGGTTGTTGTTGAGTAATTATGGCATCATTGACAAGCAATTCTAAACGCACTAAATGATCGATGGTACTTCTGTTTTTTGTGGAGACCACATTGAATATCTGTTGTAATTTCATTGGTATCTAAGTACCAATCGAATATGATATTTATCATGCGTTTCATGATTTTGCAAACGCAGCTTGTTAGTGAAATAGGTCTATAGTTAGATGGATCAGTATGGACGCGTCCAGGGTTAGGGAAGGGAACAATTATGGCATCACGCCACTACAAATGACATTTTACAGATGTGAAAATGTCACAAGAAGTATGTAAGAGCGTCTCTAAACATCATTCTGGTAAGTGCTTCAAAAAGCAGATAAGATATGTTATCAGCTCCTGAAGCAGTATCTTGAGCCTGGTCAAGAGCATTATGAAGCTCGTGTATCGAAAAGTTTCGTTGTAAGTTTCCCCATTAGATTTCTTTTCCTGCTGTTTTGATATTTTTTGGAATTTAGGTACATAATTAGATGAGGAAGAATGTTTGGCCAGTGTCTCACCAAGTCTATTCATAATATGTGATCTATTAGTCAATAATTTGTACCCATCTTTCAGAGACCTTAACTTTGATTTCTGGAACACATTGCATTCTTTTTATATTACCGAGTTAAGTTTTAATGCATAGTTTCGCCAAATCTGGACCATTCAGATTCACTCAACAGGTTGAAGTCAGTAGTTGACAAGTCAAAGAGCAGAATATGTTCCTGTTCCATGGTGTAAATATGTGTTTGAATAATCATTACTTATGCATAAGTCATTGTTTGAAATGAACGCCTTCAGTATTTTTACCTTTAGCATTCATATAGTTGCACCATCCCAGAGTGGGCTGTGAAGTTATCTGTCTGCTTTAGATACGTGTCTTGCAGGCAGAAATATGATGGACTAAAGTTTGTAAGTCGTTAAAGTTGGTCTTCAGTCCTCGATAATTTCACTGGATAATATTGTTTAGGTAAACTATCTTCTTGGTGGATTAATTGGGTATCTACCCGTACTTTCTCAGAGGGCAACAGGCTATGCGCCCGTTACTGGATGTTTTCGACCACATCCATACTTTCGAAGGATCAAACTTATTAAATAGTTGGATCTGATTATCTCATCCTTTGAGACCCAGTCACTTCGATGTCCTTTAAAAGATTCGGTTCTTGGTTTGGTTTGTTTCACATTACATTGAAACCTTTTTGGTTTTGTGCTGGTGATTGAATCTGGGTGAGAGATAATCTTCAGGTAGACTTTTAATGTCTGAAATTGATTTCGCAGTTTGCGTTGATTGCGTTAATTTGAGGCTCTTCAGTGTTCACCCAAGTCAAGTCTGTTTAGCAGTTAATAGATGATGTTTTTACTTTGAGGGTTATTTCAGGGGCTGTCCTAACAATATACGCATTTATTATGTAAGCATATTTTTCCGGCTACCTGGTTGGTTTAGAGGTGGTCACGTGACCGTCGACAGAAAAGCATACTGACTCCAGCCCAGGTCCAACCAAAAGTCATATTGACTTGAGTTACTAAAAATAGATTTTGACGTCAAGCTATGTCGTCATTCTATTGTTTACATGTCACAGTATTGTTGACATAATGTTATTGGTTTGTAACGAAAATAGAATTACTTTTCTTGACTAAATGGACATGTTTTGGTTTTAAGAAGCATAATAAAACAATTATGGACTGGTGAATTTGGTCAATACCTGTTTTTATGGACAAAGCAATATTGATCTCATCACCAGTGTATAATTGTATAGTGTTATGTACCTTCTTGAAACTGCATAGGTTTCCTTGCATCAGAGAAACCGAAGTTTCTGGAAATTTTAATTATATTTATTTCCATTTGTTGTTTCCAGATATGACTATAGAGTAGAATGGCTGACTCCTGAACAGTTGGTACAGTTCTTAGCATTACTGTCAGAGTCTCACGCTGTATGAGTTTGCTCACTGCAGTGAGCACATGTGACAGATCTTGCACACAAAATGTCAACACGGGGCGCGGTGGGTGAGCGATCTAAGGTGCCAGGCTAGTGATCCAGCCAGCTTCAGGTGCCGGGATCGAGCCCATCTAAGACCGGGTGTAAAAACGTTGGAGTCAACATTGTACGCAGACTCTTTCAGTGTTGTCAAAGTGCTGTGACTATGTGCCCCCGTCCACCCAGCTGTGAATTGGTACCTCGTAAAGATGGGAAAGCCACATTAACTTGGTGCGCCTAAATGGCTGCAAGAATTGTATGATCCTCAGGGGAGTTGAGATTGAAAACCCGCATGTTTGTGTTTGTGGGTTGGGATTGTTGAGAATCATTTAACGTTACATAACTCTAATTTTCGTAAACAATAGATCCCTCTCTCGTACAATTCCTTTGCTGGTATTGAGTGTTCTATGAGCTGTGGCTGAAACCGGAACGCCGACAAACGAAACTATTGACCTGAGGTTAGTGGATTGTTGATTCCTGGTACATTCTATTACTAAAATACCTGATCGCAATCGTTTGATATTTTTAACCTCAGCGGCTATGACTTGAACACCCTTAGATTTTGCAAAAAGTTCAATATGAGAGCTGTCTTGTCATTTGCTCAATCAACAGAACCGTGACCAATGTTCTGCTGATTTTTACGGCCTCTGCTCATCATCATCGGTCTCTGGCTAATTTGAATCGATGTTATCAATGAATATATAATTAGTATGACTACTACAGAAATCGCTTTAATCTTTATTTGGGTACCGTATCAGAAAGATGATGCCGAAAAATGGCTTTTTACTGAGGTGCTGCACCCTTTGTAAAGCGGAAAGGCTGATGATTACTACTAGAGTTGTAACGATTCATCTAACAATCGATGGATTGCAATTGTTGAGTCTCCGATAGCAATTGATCGATGGTAGAAACGAAAAACTATCGATAGATCGATAGTATGTGTGACTATCGATAGTTTAGTGATTGACTTCCGTTGATAGATGAGCAGTGCAAAATACAGGATGTTTGGGTGCAGACTTGCAGCTTCATTGAGTTTATGTTTTAACTGTTTTTTCTTGATCTGGGTTTCAAGTTTCTTGTCAGTTATTAAAAGAGACTGAAACTACTTGAACTTGTTTCTATTTCATAAAAACTATACATTCATTTGGGAAATGACTTCAAATGAGACAATTCAAGGAGAGAAAACTATTTAAATAGTATTGCAATAGATGATCGCAATAGACTATCGCTATCACAATAGTATGTTGCTATCGCAATAGTTGTTTCACCCCAAATGGTCACCCCTAATTACTACAGTGAGAGGACCCTAATGTTTCTCATGAAGAGGTAGGTACAGTGAATATAGCTGGGTGTCCTTCTGGAAGCAAGAGTTTCCATTTCCTGAATCCTATTCACATTTCTGCATCGTGTAAAACCATGCAGGTACAATGTACTTGCACTTGACTAATTCTTGTAATGATAACACCAAACATTTCTTAAAGAAGTATAAGTTATCAAATGTGTGGTTCTTATAATTACTAAAATTAGTTACAGCAATGAAATCGGACGGTCTGAAGAGGAAATGATACACAACACTGTGACCAGTGAGGGCTGCCAGCTAACTCATTTCGCTTTGGCTTGATTCGTCGCTACTTCGAATAGCAATCAACCGTCATTTCAGGAAGAGTTGACCTCTTGGTCGAACCACCTCTCTTGCAACATCCTATGACACACCAGCGCGACTCAGACATCGTAATTGCTGATAGTTTGAGTGAGTGAGTGAGTGAGTTTAGTTTTACGCCGCACTCAGCAATATTCCAGCTATATGGCGGCGGTCTGTTAATAATCGAGTCTGGACCAGACAATTCAGTGATCAACAGCATGAGCATCGATCTGCGCAATTGGGAACCGATGACATGTGTCAACCAAGTCAGCGAAACTGACCACCCGATCCCGTTAGTCGCCTCTTACGACAAGATAGTCGCCTTTTTATGGCAAGCACATGGGTTGCTGAAGACCTATTCTACCCCGGATCTTCACGGGTCCTGATATTTTGAAATCGACTGTGCAAGAATCTTTGAACATCATTAATATACAGAAAGTACAATTAGGATAGGCGCCATCTATTGGCGAAGTGGTCAAGTGGAATGTTGCCCATTTCCATCGTTGTTCTTAAACGTAACGTCTGAGTATGCCATGACACCATGGTTTGTTGCTCTGTACATACTTTTAATTATGGATCTGACAATCAAATGGTTGTATGTGGTCCTGTGCATAGAGCCTCAGGTCACAAATCTGTTGAATTTAAGCAACGTTGAGCGCGGAGAGTTCTTTGATGGGTGAGTGAGTGAGTGAGTTAATATTTAACGTCACATCGGCAATATTTCAGCCATATCGTGACGAGAACATTCGATATTGAAATGAAATATATGTATATTATAAAAAAACCTTGTGGCGGCCGGGACTCACACTTCAATTAAACCTTGTCAGTCTTGTTTTCAGGAAGAGTCAAACACTTCTTTTCAATGAATAAATAGCTTTTTATTCATGGGTATAAATGTACTTCAGCACAATGCTATTTCTAATAAGTAGATCCCTCTCAAGCTTAAGGTTTATGTGCATGGACCAGTGTTAGGGCAATATAAGTATGACCTTTGACTTTACTGTTATATAGATATAGTGATGGCTTAATTATCTGGGTAATCTGAATAACTTGATAGTTACTAAGATATTAATTTGCGTCTGTGTTCGAAAAGTGCAGTCTATCTATAGCATCAGCTATTATAATTATGTAAGGACAAGGGGAACTTTTGGGCTGAATTATCTGCCCTTGGTTTGAAACTGACCTGTAGACTGCCAAAGTCAGAATGACCCAACATGGGTCTCACCGTATTTATAGGTGTGAGAAAATGGTCACATGTCAGTTCTAGACCAATCAAATTACGAGATATTACGTCCCGTTACGTCCTTATTCTTTTGAGGGATCTACTTTCACAACATGAAACCACTGAAATAAAGAGGAAGGCGAATTATCTCAGGAGGTAATCAGGTAGGAAAATGACTATTTTTTACCAACCAATTAATTATGTGTAATTAATTCATTAATTGCCTTCCAATATCATAAGATCAACAATTGCGTCTCTCTACGTCTTGCTACGTCCTTGCTGCCTGCTGAGGGGACGTAATATCAACAATCAGCATCGGCTGGGAATTATGATGGACAATTCAAAGAGGAAGATTACAGATGTCAGGAGGCAATTGGAGTTTATCTGACACATAAGATGTTTAAAAACATGACTCAGCCCCTTATACAATTTGACAGTGGCACTGGAAGTCATATTTATGAAAAACACGTTCATAAATAATGATGCTGAACATCGCGTATGAATACAACAGTGAGAATCACATAGTTCCCGTTGTCAGAATTAACATCGGCTTTGAAACATGACCTGATACATCATCAAGTACAATTCTGGGTTCCTCTACGTAATTCACAAGATTACATAAACTTTACAATGCAAAACACTAAGCTGAGTCAAAAGTAGCGGTAACCCCGTTGCGAAATAGACTGGCTGTCACAAAGTTAAAATGGCGGGCGTCACCAAAACATGTAGCTCGGCCCTGATCACAAATTCACCAAAGAATGGATAATTAACGAGTGTCAAGGGATTATGATCAGTTTGTCGAAGGACAAGGTAAGATTAATCCATATCGGATAGTTAGTTTTCGTAACTGGACGCTTAGAGCGAGGAAATGTCAAAAGTTACGGTCAATTCAAAAACTCTTGAAAAGGTAAACAAGATCGTTCTGACAGGAGACGTTGTTGACATTGACTCTTACAAAGTACAACTGTGTTCTAAACAAATAGCGTAATGTGATGGCACTAGCTTATGATGTTTTACGAATGCAATACATGTTATAATGCTCAAAACAACATGCTACGATCTTTTGCTAGATTTCTTACCAAAACAGATTTCAAAACACTGAATTACGTGAAAACGAGGTTGCCAATAATACTCGTATATAGCTGCAAAACTAATTACACGATAATTATAATAACAATTTCTGCACTGCCATAAACTATCAAAAATACAGATGGGAAATACCTAACAGATATGTCATGATGCCTAATCATTTACAAGCTTTTATAACTTATGAATTTTGCAATTAAAATGCAGGAGTATTATTTAAATCTTCGTGATGGCCATCACAACATCCCCTCTTCAAAGGTCAGGTCCCTGACCTATAAATCTACCTCCAGACGAAGACCGATCCTCTCTGCCTCAATGCAGTGAACAACTCTGTCGGTGTCGGTGGTCCTGTGGCGCTGGGCAGCTTGGTACATCAGGATCGTGGCTCTGGCAGTCTGACCACAGATCCTTCCTTGTGAGATGTCTAGCAAGGTACGATAGTTGTACAGCCGCGACTTTCTGGAGGGTGAATGGTCTTCAGTGTTTAGAGCTGTGCCAGGAAGAGCGAGCATATTCCACTTGTCGTGGAGGAGACTTCTGTCCATCCTTGGGATCCGTCCTTGTAGGCCTTCCTCGAGAGTCATTGCCGCGAATTCCCACTGGAGGAGTCTCTGGTCAGGGCTGAGGGTCTCCCAGCTCCTAGGAGGCCAAGCGATGTTTCTGTTGCCAGCGGGGAGACGGATGATGTGATTCGTCCAGTCTCTTCTAGCTGGTGGCAAGAGTGGCATGCAGCCGACGGACAGAATCTTTCTAGCTTCTCTCGCCGTATCTTCTTCTCTGGACCTCCTGGGAGAGCTGGGTCGTTGGTGGCCTGTACCCTCAACTCTTCTAGGAAACTTGGAAGAAACCTTCTGCGGGGACTTGCTGGCATTCCTAGATCTTTTCTGCTGTCTCTCTGGGGTTCTCGTCTCCCGAGACTTTGGTGACATTCTCGATGCGAATGGAGAGGTCCAGTGCGTGACATTGTTGATTAGGCTTTTCTTTATACCAAGAAGCGATGCCGAAGTGGCTCTTCTTGTCTCCAACTGGCCTCCCTCCAATTGCTTGCCCTGTCCACTGGGTCGAGGAACGGGTTCAGCCCTTCCAAGAGTCCTCATCCGTCTAGTGAGATATCGAACGACTTAGCATCCATGATCGCCTCTTCAGAAATGCAGGCCTCATAAACAAATCCACCTCCAGGCGTGAAGAACATGGCCGTGGCATTGCTACTCTGGAGGGTGATGTTCTTCAGCTCGAGCTGGGTTGACGCATCACACTGGCTGCTAAGGGGATTGTATTCCATGGTTGGTGTTTCCTCCTCCTGTCCGATGCTAATGTCGCCCTCTGTGATGATGGACAAGACATCGTCTAGAGCTTCAGATGACTCAGCAGGTACAGCCTTGATGGTGTTAGCCTTCAGGTTTTCCCAACCCTCTTCCCATTCCTCCTCAGTCTTCAGTGCACCTCCTTGGGTGGATGCCCAAAGGAGGACCATTTCCCGCGTGGAACATGACAGAGGTGTTTTCCAAGCTGGAGCAGGCACCACCCTCTTGTAAACTGTCGGGTTAAGTGAGAACCAAGCAGCATTGCTCTCCGATGAGAAGTCGGGATCCAAGTCCAGCAGTTGAACTTTATGCTTGGCTTCACAATGTCGCTTCCACTCTGATACCCTTGCAAAGGTCTGGAACACTGGGCATAGGATGCAGGCAACCTTTAGCTTGCGATGAGGTGCAGCGGCAAAATGGTTCTTCAGTTCCTTCTTCGTTGGGAATGACTTGTCACATGCTCCAATTCCACATGCATACTTGCTTGCCATACTTGCTTGAATTAGGTAGTGTATTCTGTAACACAAATGTTTTCTTTTAGGATGTCCCATACACCCAATAAAGCAGCATACAATTCTGTCTTAAATGCCATCACATTCAATTACACTAAAGTTTATGTTGTAAGGTCAACTCTACAACCCTGACTCTGGTTTGCATGGATCCCTAATAAATGTTAAGCATCACAGGACACATCACAGCTTCAATCTCTACGTGGGTCACCTATATCCGTTCTGTGTACTCCATTCTCATACGATGCCCAGATCAATTTCCACAGAAAGAACAGTAAACAACATCAAGTCAGCAGGTTCCAGGGTGATCAGGCCTAGTCTTACTGCGTTTAGTGATGGATCCATCGTCGTCCGCTGCAGCACTTTCATCAACATGTTCTTCCTGCTTGCAGATATCTGGCTGTATGATGACACAAGTTAAAGGTTCCACCCTTAGAAGTTTTAAGTCCTAGTACAGCTCCCTACGACTTATTAGAGCAATCCATGCAAGAAATGACTTCATCACATCAGTTCAAGATTCTTCTTCAGGACACAACTTGTTCCATCCAACTATATATTTAAATGTTAATAAAACACCAACATTGTTAACAATAAAGATAAACTTCTGAACTTTTCCAAAAGTGTTGAGACAGATTCTCAAGGGCCAATCTACTGGTTTCTTGAAATTGACTGCTGACATCTTTTTGATCCAGAGGAAGGTTCCTCCCTCTGTAGAGTAGCAGCCGGTCCACATGGAACACCTTTGGAAGGTTGCTTGAGGGACCTTCTCACAAGGTAGGTGACATCGTCTATCCTTTTCTCTATGAGATAGGGTCCTTTCCAACTTGAAGTGAGCTTCTGGCAGACGCCACGTTTCGGACAGGGTTGTGGAGCCATGCAGCTTGTCCCTCTTTAAGACTTCGAGTCCCTTGGTCTTGAGATCATAGTTCTTTTTCCTATATTCTGCTGTTTGTTTCAGGGATCTTCTGCCAGCTTCATGAGCTTGTTTCAGTTTATCTTCCAATGTTAAGAGATAACTTTCAACATCAGACTGATCGCTGAAGTTCTTCTGGCCTCCCAATGACTGCTTGCATGGGTAGGGCTATCTCCTCCCAAAGACCATTTTGTTGGGTGAGCGCCCTGTGCTGGAATGCACCGAAGCTCTGTAAGCCATCATAACTTGAGGGCAAGTACTCGTCCCAACGCTTTTGATCCTTCTCACAATACATTGTCAGCATCTGTGCAAGAGTTTTATTGAACCTTTCCACAGCTCCATTTGATTGTGGCCTGTAGCTAGTGGTCCTGGTCTTTTGGATCTGCAAAAAGTCGCAGATGTCTTTGAAAAGCTTAGACTCAAATGTGGAGCCTTGATCAGTGTGTATTTGCATTGGCACACCAAATCTACTAATGAAAACATCTACAAGCGCTTTAGCAACTGTGACAGCTTCTTGGTTTGGAATGGCAACAGCTTCAGCCCACTTAGTGAAACAATCACTTATGACAAGGATGAAGCGGTGTCTTTATTTTGTCAAGGGGAGAGGTCCTAGGATGTCCATAGCAACTCAGCTCCATGGGCTCACCCACTATGTATTCTCCTAAAGGGGCCTTAAGAGGTCCCTTGAGCTGTTCTTTGCTGTGCAACGATCACATGTCTGACAGTAATTCCCTACTTCAGCCTTGAGTCCTGGCCAGTAGAAAGAGAACTTGACTTTCTCTAGAGTTTTCTCTCTGCCTAGGTGTGCACCAGATGGAATGTCATGATAGTACTTCAAGACATCATCTTTCAAGCTTTTGGGGGGACAATCAACTGCAACCTGGATTCGTCATCCTCAAACCATGCGCGATATAGCACTCCAGAGTGAACATTTAGCCGATCCCAATGTCTCCAAAGAGTCTTGACTATGGATGACTTATGTGAGATTTCCTTCCACTCTGGCTTTGCTCCTGCTTCTTTGGCAGCAAGGAGAATGCCAATGTTTTCATCAGCTAACTGCTTCTGCCTGATTTCTGGGAGCGCCCATCCTTCTCGGTGAAATTGACGGCTCAGAAGGTCGATTCATCTGACTCCTTGTGACCCAGCTCGGTTGACTGCAGTAAAACTACTCACTTGCAGTCTACTGTCATCTGTGACCATTTGTCTTCCCTCTTCATCCGAAGAGTCTTCCCACTTCCTGTTCTTGTTCCTGTCTGAGGCAGGCTTTACAGGGTTCCTTGACAGAGCATCAGCATTTAGATGCTTCCTACCTTGCCTGTGGATAACTGCAAGGTTGTAGCTCTTTAGTTCTTCAAGCCACCTTGCCACTTGTCCTGTTGGCTTCTTCCAGGTTAGCATCCAGCTGACAGCTGCATTATCCGTTCTGATTAAGACCTCCTGCCCATATAAGTACGAATGGAAGTGCTTAAGAGCATTCACCACGCAAGGAGTTCTTTGCGGTGACACAGTACTTTCTTTCATGACAGTTCAAGGACTTGCTCATGTAGGCAATGACCCTCTCTGCTCCATCCTGCTCTTGTGAGAGTACAGCTCCTGTTGCTTTGTCGCTTGCATCCGTGTCTAAAATGAATTTGGTTCCAGGAATGGGGTACGACAAAATCGGTGCTGAAGTCAGTGCTTCCTTCAAGTGTTGGAAAGCTTTCGAACACTCTTCTGTCCAGGTAAATGTTACCTTCTTTTCTACTAGTTGGTACAACGGCTTGGCTATTTGGGCAAATTTCTCCACAAATTTCCTGTAATAGGAACATAGGCCAAGGAAACTTCTTATCTGCTTGGTTGTATTTGGCACTGGCCAGTTCTGTACAGCAGCTATTTTTTCAGGATCTGTTTCTATGCCCTTCTCAGACACTATGTGACCTAGGAATCTCACTCGTTTCTGGAAGAAGATGCACTTTGATGGTTTCAGCTTCAAACCGGCCTGCTGTAGTCGTTCAAAGACACGTTCCAACCTCTGCAAAGCTTGTGGCACACTCATGGCACCAACAATAATGTCGATCTATGAAGAGTAGACACTCTTCCCATTGCAGACCTCGAAGCACTTGTTCCATGAGTCTCTCAAAGTCGATGGTGCATTTGCCAGTCCAAATGGCATCACCGTAAAAGTGATAGAGTCCAAGTCCGGTCGTGAATGCAGTTTTCTCCTTGTCTTCATCTGCCATACCAATCTGCCAGAATCCTGAGTTTAAGTCCATCGCGTGCTGAACCATTTTGAATTTGCTAAGGCATCAAGGCAATCATCAGTCCTTGGTAGAGGGTATCGTCCTTAACAGTGACATCATTCAAACGGCGATAATCTATACAAAAGCATAGTTCCGTCTTTTTGCTCACAAGGACCACAGGAGATGCCCAGGCACTAGTTGAAGGTTCAATTACTCCCGTTCCAGCATCTTCTGGATCTCTTCTTTTCGATTTCCGTTTTCCTAAGGGTTGCCAGCGTGGAGGTTGCCTAATAGGACAGGCTGTCCCAGTGTTGATGCGGTGTTCCACTTGTGAGGTTCTACCAAGATCAGCTGATGAAGTTGCAAAGACTTGTTGGTATTTCGCAAGAAGAATTGCCAAATCTGCACTCTCATCAATGGAGAGATGCTTGGAGCTTCTTTGCCAAAAGGTCCTTGAGGTGCTCAGGCAGGTGTGTAGACTGTGAATTTGAAGCATCCGCATTGGCATCGCAGAGCAGACTGAAGCACATCTGTCATGTACACCCTCATGAATATACAGCACTTCGGCTAATCCCAAAACCATGTTACAATGGAGCGTTACTTCATCAGGACTGAAGTTGAGGACATTTATTTTCTGGACCTCTTCAGATGTATCTATTATGCAATCAGGTATATGTAATCCTGGTGGAAGATCCTTTTCCCCGCTATCATACCAACTGGGGCAAGTTTATTTGCTCTGGGTATCTTCATGATGATCCAGGCTCCAGAATGAGGTGGAATAACTGTGGTCTCACTCACTTCAACACGGCAGCTCATTTCAGCTTCAGATGCAATCCAACAGCTTAAGGAAGAATTCCTTGAATTTAGTTTCAAATGTTTGTAGTCGATGGCACTCACATGTTTCAAAAGGAAATCTTGACCCAGTATTGCATCTGGAAAAACTTCACACACAAAGATAGGATGTGTGTATTTGTGTCCATCAAGAATAACGTCCATGACAGCATGCCCTTCAACCTTTAAACCTGCTCCATTGACTCCTGTAACTTTGATGGCCCCTTGCTGCAGAAATGGAGCGTCATCCGACTTGATCTTGTCAAAGATCCTCTTTGATAAAATTGTCATGGTTGACCCACTGTCAATAAGGACATTTGCTTCTACACCATACAGAACACCTTGAATATAGAATCCATTATCCCACCCCCCTTGAGAGTTTCCAGTCAATCCAACTCGGATACCAGTATCTTCAGGCCTTGGATTTCCTGTCTCCCCATGGCCTACTGAGTCGACAGGAAGGCATTTCCCTGCATCCTACCAGTCCCAGCATTAAATGTGGACATCTCTTCTTGGCATCTTTTGTATATCGGGCAGTCTTTCATAAAGTGTTCCCTTGATTTACAGATGAAACAAGTCCGTTGACTTTGAGGTCGATCATTTCTCTTTTCATATCTGAAGTTGTTACCCTTTTCCAACTTCTCTAACCTCGCCATGATCTTGTTCAGTACACTATCACCCTGAAGATCTTCTCTTGGCTTTGGTGTGCTTCCATGTTGCATAGCAGCAAGCTCTCCTTGATTTCTATCCCCTACTGCCCTGACTTGTCTCTTCTTTTCTCGGTGGTCACCAACTAATGCTTCAAACCTTTCAATGACTTCCACGGCTTCTGAAAGTGTCCTGCATCCTCTATCAATGCAATGAAACTTGAGCTCTGGTGAAACTGTTTTATACAGCTGATTAAGGGCAATAGCTTCCTGTGCTCTGCTATCCAAGTTTACATATGCCCTTTGGGTCATCTGTCTCAGGTCATCAGCCAGAGCTGCAACTGATTCTGCAGTCTGCCTCTGTCCTGACTTCTAGTCTTGAAAGCCATAAGCTCTGTTGTCTCTCACTCCCAAACCGGTGATTGAGATTCCTAACAAGCATATGCAGTGACCTCTTCTGATGTGGTGCCAGTCCCATGTAGAACGTCCTGGCAACCCCTTCAGGCTGGCAGCAAGCACTAAGAGTTGCTGGTCCATGGGCCAGTCACCTAGTTCTGCACAATTCTTGAAATGGGACAGGTACTCTTCCCAGTCTGTTGTCCCATCATAGAAATCTGGTCTAATTGTGAAGGGTGCCCTTCTTCTTGGTATGGCCATTGGCCTTCTTGGTGTTATATCACTTCTGGGGCGTACCCTTATGTCTCCACTGGAATTGCTTGGCTCTTCATCAATTGATTCAGCCTCTTCAATAACTTCATCAAGTATCTCCTCCTCAAAAGAGATGTCCCCTTGTCCCTCTTGTGTTGCAGTTTGCTGACATTTGTCAAAAGAAACTTCAGCGTCTGGAGATACTGTAGCCATCTTGTCACTGGTCCTTACTGTGAGTCCTTTGGTTCGTATCAAGGATGTTTAAATATATAAACATCCCACTTCTGACACCAGTTTGTGGCGGCCGGGACTCACACTTCAATTAAACCTTGTCAATCTTGTTTTCAGGAAGAGTCAAACACTTCTTTTCAATGAATAAATAGCTTTTTATTCACGGGTATAAATGTACTTCAGCACAATGCTATTTCTAATAAGTAGATCCCTCTCAAGCTTAAGGTTTATGTGCATGGACCAGTGTTAGGGCAATATAAGTATGACCTTTGACTTTACTGTTACTAGTAGTATATAGATATAGTGATGGCTTAATTATCTGGGTAATCTGAATAACTTGATAGTTACTAAGATATTAATTTGCGTCTGTGTTCGAAAAGTGCAGTCTATCTATAGCATCAGCTATTATAATTATGTAAGGACAAGGGGAACTTTTGGGCTGAATTATCTGCCCTTGGTTTGTAACTGACCTGTAGACTGCCAAAGTCAGAATGACCCAACATGGGTCTCACCGTATTTATAGGTGTGAGAAAATGGTCACATGTCAGTTCTAGACCAATCAAATTACGAGATATTACGTCCCGTTACGTCCTTATTCTTTTGAGGGATCTACTTTCACAACATGAAACCACTGAAATAAAGAGGAAGGCGAATTATCTCAGGAGGTAATCAGGTAGGAAAATGACTATTTTACCAACCAATTAATTATGTGTAATTAATTCATTAATTGCCTTCCAATATCATAAGATCAACAATTGCGTCTCTCTACGTCTTGCTACGTCCTTGCTGCCTGCTGAGGGACGTAATATCAACAAGTAGCATCGGCTGGGAATTATGATGGACAATTCAAAGAGGAAGATTACAGATGTCAGGAGGCAATAGGAGTTTATCTGACACATAAGATGTTTAAAAACATGACTCAGCCCCTTATGCAATTAGACAGTGGCACTGGAAGTCATATTTATGAAAACACGTTCATAAATAATGATGCTGAACATCGCGTATGAATACAACAGTGAGAATCACATAGTTCCCGTTGTCAGAATTAACATCGGCTTTGAAACATGACCTGATACATCATCAAGTACAATTCTGGGTTCCTCTACGTAATTCACAAGATTACATAAACTTTACAATGCAAAACACTAAGCTGAGTCAAAAGTAGCGGTAACCCCGTTGCGAAATAGACTGGCTGTCACAAAGTTAAAATGGCGGGCGTCACCAAAACATGTAGCTCGGCCCTGATCACAAATTCACCAAAGAATGGATAATTAACGAGTGTCAAGGGATTATGATCAGTTTGTCGAAGGACAAGGTAAGATTAATCCATATCGGATAGTTAGTTTTCGTAACTAGACGCTTAGAGCAAGGAAATGTCAAAAGTTACGGTCAATTCAAAAACTCTTGAAAAGGTAAACAAGATCGTTCTGACAGGAGACGTTGTTGACATTGACTCTTACAAAAGTACAACTGTGTTCTAAAACAAATGGCGTAATGTGATGGCGCTAGCTTATGATGTTTTACGAATGCAATACATGTTATAATGCTCAAAACAACATGCTACGATCTTTTTGCTAGATTTCTTACCAAAACAGATTTCAAAACACTGAATTACGTGAAAACGAGGTTGCCAATAATACTCGTATATAGCTGCAAAACTAATTACACGATAATTATAATAACAATTTCTGCACTGCCATAAACTATCAAAAAATACAGATGGGAAATACCTAACAGATATGTCATGATGCCTAATCATTTACAAGCTTTTATAACTTATGAATTTTGCAATTAAAATGCAGGAGTATTATTTAAATCTTCGTGATGGCCATCACAAAGTCTATGTTAAAGTATGGGAGTTACGAATACCTTAGCGCTACGATCGCCTTGAGGAACGGGGCCCTGGTCTTCAGCAACCCATGGGCCATGTTTGTTGGAAGAGGGATCGGGTGGTCAGGCTCGCTGACTTGGTTGATATTTGTCATCGTATACGATTGCGTAGAATGGAATCTCAGGATCTCATGGATTGTCTGTTCCACTCGATTATTTACAGACCGCCATCATATAACTGGAATATTGCAGCGTTAGACAACTAAAGAACAAATACTGGGGGCCAACTCTACACTGCAGTATAACCAACATTGGGTGTCATGACATGCCCTAACGGTGTTCCCGTTGTATTTGTCTCACAATCAGTATCGCCAGAATGTTTAATACGGGAGACAACGCCGCTCGTCAAACAGTTATGCAAGTGCTAAGAGCAGAAATACATACAGATATAATTAGGGTTCATCAATTTCGTAAGCTGCCATTTGCAGCCTGATTGTGCCAATTATCATGATACGAACCCCCTGTGTGTGTAGTCAGTGGGTTGTGTTAGACTGATAACGTGGTAAAGATCTAGGTTACTAGCCGGGTATAAACAGTGTCCTACTTATATGTATATACATGTATATCCTTGACCTATAATGACCGTTAGCTGGGCAAGTAGAACTGACCTGGTCTATCTAGCAAACAGTCGGCATGGATAACCTTTTATTATTCAATGCTGTACATTAAATACCGTTGTTAGTGGCTAAAAGTCAACATTCATTAAAGATTACACTTTACGAAAATACTTTTACATTCAATTATTGTTTTGATTATCTTGGGCTTGCCTCCGCAAACACGAAGAAGTTTAGCCATCTTTGAGATGTAACTATAAAAAATTTATGCATTACTTGTACGTATGCAGTGGACATGCTTTTAATATAGAACATGGAATACACAATATACAATTACTCTCATTGACTGGACGGATATATACAACATATTTTACAGGATAAGATAAGAGAGCCCGCCCTACATGTCGGCTCTAGGTGTATATACAGGCTTACCCGGACAGTGAATTGACGGAACTATGAATTCTTTGATGCTGCCATTGAACTCAGTGTCGCCGGCGTAGAAAAGTGACGTCTGCCTGTTGGCTTCCCGAGCTTCTTCCACTGTAAGCTCTTGATAGGGTCTGGCACCCCTTTCTTTTTGTTGGCGAAAAAACGCTAAGGTCTCCTCGTGGATCTTATACTTCTGTCCCACCTCCCCCCACGCCTCCAAAGTCGCCATGATAGTATGGCTGTCAGAAGCAGACGACCGATAAGTATATGGAAGAAATGTGTTCAACTGGTTCATATGCAGACGACAGATGTAAGTGAGCGGGTTGTCTGTAATCGCTGTTCTGTAAGGCGGTCAGACATCAGGCGTTGTATTGAATCTGCCGTCTCCCTGTTGAGGATTAAGGAATGTCAGGCGTGAAGATACTTCAATGTACAAGATCCTTGTCCATGGGTCACGATGTTGGTCGCTGGGGCAAAACAGTTCCTTTGCTCACCAAGCTTGTTGGAAGAGATGATTTTGTGGATCTACATCTGAGTTTATCTGGCCGTCACAGCGTGCGTGCGTGCGTGCGTGCGTACGTGCGTACGTGTGCGACGTTAGTGACGGTGTGGCAGCGTCCCTAGACAGCGAGACTGGTTTCCTTGGTACAGACTTCATCATTCACAGGCCGTCATGACGACTGTGTAAAACAACATGCACTCGCCTACCATGCGCAGATGTGATACTGATGACACCTATATTTGGTACACAACTGAGATTTCGCTCCTCCAAACAAACATGAGAATATCAATACTGGAACGCACTAGATACACAAGGCAAATTTAACCTTTGGACCTTTTCCCACATTTCTAAATTAGTTCAATTCGACTTCCAAAAGATAGTTTCCAAAATATTTGAATAGAGGTGGTATTAGCGAATACAGTGAGATGGAGTATTGTTGACGATGAATGGCTGATGTAAGTATTCAGCACGACAGAAATTCAGGGACTTGGGGATGTTATGTCATTGATATGTGATATATGCCCAATCCACGTCTCAAAGTTCTCTAGAATGCCGATAAAACGACTCTCTTAGCTTGAATAGCTGTAATATGTTGCTAACAAAACAATGCTGTTTCGTTGCAGATCACATTTGACAAACAAGAGATTTTGGCCAGGGTGCCGTTGTACAAAGCGATCTAAGCGCTAAGGTGACCGTAACTCCCATACCTTAATATAGACTTAAGGTAGTCTTAGCGCTAAGGTGACCGTAACTCCCATACCTTAATATAGACTTAAGGTAGTCTTAGCGCTAAGGTGACCGTAACTCCCATACCTTAACATAGATTTAAGGTAGTCTTAGTCCTAAGGTGACCGTAACTCCCATACCTTAACATAGACTTAAGGTAGTCTTAGCGCTAAGGTGACCGTAACTCCCATACCTTAACATAGACTTAAGGTAGTCTTAGCGCTAAGGTGACCGTAACTCCCATACCTTAATATAGACTTAAGGTAGTCTTAGCGCTAAGGTTGTTTTGTACAACAGCACCCTGGTGTATAGAAAGAAGTACATGCACACAAAATTCGGTCTAGCCTAGTGAGTCCCTTGACTTCAGCTGCCACATGAAGATACATGTATATATACTGCATGTGACATATTGTCCAATGCATACGATACACTATACAGTGCATGTGATATCTACTGTCCAATGCATATCGTATAATATCTACTGCATATAATATACTGTGCAATGCATGCGATATACGGTATAATGCTTGTGATACACTGTGCAGTGGATGCGATGCACTGCATACTGTTTGTGATATACGGCACAGTGCACTAATATATTGCATACTGCAAGTGATATATTGTATGCTGCATGCGATTTACTGTACAATACACTTCATATATATACAATATACATTGCATTTGGTATACTGCATATTGCGTGTGATACATACTGTATGCGTTTGATATGCTGTACAACACATGTGATATATCGTACAATGCATGCGATATATTGTACAATGCATGTGAAATATACTGCATGCTATTTATGCGATGTTCTGTATGCTGCATGTGATATAACTGCACAATGCATGTGGTATGCTGTATACTGCATGTGATATACTGTATATTGCACTTGATATACTGCATACTGTATGTGACATATTGTATACTGCATGTGATATACTGTATATTGCACTTGATATACTGCATACTGTATGTGATATATTGTATACTGCATGTGATATACTGTATATTGCACTTGATATACTGCATACTGTATGTGATATATTGTATACTGCATGTGATATACTGTATATTGCACTTGATATACTGCATACTGTATGTGACATATTGTATACTGCATGTGATATACTGTATATTGCACTTGATATACTGCATACTGTATGTGATATATTGTATACTGCATGTGATATACTGTATATTGCACTTGATATACTGCATACTGTATGTGACATATTGTATACTGCATGTGATATACTTTATATTGCACTTGATATACTGCATACTGTATGTGACATACCCACCGTATGCTGCATGTGATATTCTGTACAATGCATGTGGTATGCCGTATACTGCATGTGATATACTGTATATTGCACTTGATATACTGCATACTGTATGTGACATACCTACCGTATGCTGCATGTGATATACTGTACAATGCATGTGGTATGCCGTATACTGCATGTGATATGCTGTACAATCCATGCGATATACTGTATATTGCAGTTGATATACTGCATACTGTATGTGACATACCTATCGTATGCTGCATGTGATATATTGTACAATGCATGTGGTATGCCGTATACTGCATGTGATATACTGTATATTGCACTTGATATACTGCATACTGTATGTGACATACCTACCGTATGCTGCATGTGATATACTGTACAATGCATGTGGTATGCCATATGCTGCATGTGATATACTGTACAATCCATGCGATATACTGTACAATGAATGCCATATCCTATATCAGACACCGGACTGGCAGACTTACAGTTTAGATATTAAGGTCTCCAGAAAACTGTTGACAAATCTGTAAACTGTCGGTCCATGATAAACCACCCGGCCGTTTCAAAGATGAGTCAGTTGACATTCAATCACGGGGAAGTACATTTATTAATGTAGCAAATTTTCATGTTCAGGCAAAAGTCAATTTCGTATTTAATTGTCCTGGGTATGACAAAAGGCAAATGTGAAAATACATGTATGTAATGTAATTTAAGACACAAGGTAAGTGTTCAGTTTTGAAAGAACTTTGACATCTGTGTTTGCACGTCAGTAACTGGTTTTGAAAAGTTGAGTATTCGGAATAGATCTAAAGGTTTTGAAGTCCTGTGAACTTCGGTTTTCAACAGGGAAAGAAAAGTGTCAGCAAACCTGTAAATTGGTTCGTCCATATAAACACTCTGTCGGCGGTTCACTACGTACGCACAACATTGATTGCGTCCTTTCAAAGAGAGTCACATGACATTCAGTCATGGGGAATTACGCGTACTAAAAATAGCTCAGGTTCCGAAGAAAGCCAAATTCGTGGGTCAGTGTTGATACACTGGGCTTGTAAGAGCTGGTCAATCAGGGTATCTCGAGGTAAGTTTGATATGTCTCCATATATCTACGTTGTTTGACATCTTGACCACTGAATGTACTCCTCGGTCGCCTCTCGGGCCCTCGATAGGGTTGCGTCAGCATGGATGAAATATGGAGTATTGTTGACGATGAATGGCTGATGTAAGAATTCAGCACGACAGAAATTCAGGGACTCGGGGATGTTATGTCATTGATATGCGATATATGCCCAATCCACGTCTCAAAGTTCTCTAGAATGCGGATAAAACAATTAGAATGCCGATAAAACGACTCTCTTAGCTTGAATAGCTGTAATATATTGGTGTGTTGATGTTGAAGTATCAATTACACGTTGTAAGTTACGTATCGGGGACATAACGTATACTGAAGGACAAAAGTAAGTGAACACCCGTGTTTGATTATGGCTTAATATGAAAAATTAAGAAAAGGCTGTTAGATGAGCATGTTTTTGTAACGGGCATCATGGACAATGTGCCATGCATCATATCAAAGAGTATCGCACAACAGTTGACGTGCATATGGCCATATCTTTTAGAGTTTGTGTTATTCACAATAAACATTTATCTTGATTATCGACAGTAAACATTTATCTGGATTATCAGGTACACACATGTTATCCCACACATATCCATACCCACATACATTTGATAGCATATTGACATTATGAACCAATATTTCTCTCCATGGCTTTCATATATTGTAACATGGTATTGTAACATTTTCTGGACAACATATTACATGGCATTTTTACTATTTTGGTAAATATTAACATATATTTGGACCCTCCCACATTCTCCATAAACTATAACATTCAAAGTACATTGTTTGACACCAAGAAATTGTTTGCAAGCAAATAAATATTCAAGTTCAACAGCTTTCGATTCAAAAATACCTCAAATCTGTGAACCAGGTAATAGAACAGGACAAATGTTAGTGTAAAGTATTTTGAAAAAATGTTTATGTTTATTCAAATGTGTTAATTTCTCAGGAAATAATGTTTTAGCTTGCTTTGCTGAGTTACTACTTGGTTCATTCCATGACAATTTCTTTGTAATTGTAAGACCAAGATATTTGTAAGCCCTGACAGTATCGTGTATCTTCCCTTCAAAAATCCATTTCCTGGGGTTGTTTTTGTTGTTTTTTGTTGAGTTTCATTTTGTATTTTGTTGTGTGTTGTTTTTTTTTTGTTTACTTTACTTGTTGTTTGGGGTTTGTTGTGTGTGTGTGTGCTTTTTTTGTTTGTTGTTGTTGTTGTTGTTTTTATTGGGGTTTTTTTTTATTGGGGGGGATCACAGCCAACTTCCTTGCTAAATACCACCTTGCTTATATCCAACAATACTGTAAGTTTTATATTAAATCACAATATAATTCCAACTGATAAACCAGTTCTTGCAACACTTTTATGATACCCGAATACATAACAACATCGTATGCAAACAGCAACATCCCAGATAGCAATGTCCGTTGGGCCAATGTTGGACCAACATTAGCCATCATTGGGCCTACGTTGGCCAATGTTGGCCCAACTAACATTGCTATCAGGGATACGTATCTTAATCGCTCCATAGTGTGGTTGATAACCACAATCACACATGCGTGGAATCTGTTCAGGTAATTCATTAATGAAGAATCAGAATAAAAGGGACTTGAAACACAACCTTGGCGAACACCAGTATGCGTAGTAAGTAAATCAGAATAGTTACCTTTTATCATAACACATGATTTTACCTCTTGATACATGCTGCACAACAGCGTTTCCTTTTTGTTGGTAATAAAATGTAAGCGAAATAAAAGCCACATTTTGTTTGCGCATACTGAGTCAAAGACTTTAGAAAAAAGAACATCATATAACTTTCCTCCTTTTATTAAAGATATCGGTCTATATTTATACTCTTTAACACAGACATTATCAATAGTCGAATAAACATATCTAAACCCAGTTTGTTCCTCTGTAATTTTATCTGGAGATTCCGACCAGTACACTAAACGTGTATTAATGATAGAAATATAGAGCTTACCAAATATACTAGAAATTGTAAGTGTACATTTCAAGCACTTGTCTCCAGTTTATCATATATGCGCGTCAGGGATAATGAATCGTCCTGGGTAGGAATAAAATCAAACTCAAAGGGATGTACATATAATATACTAGACGAATTAACGAGACCAGGTTTGTTTGGTAAGAACGTGTACATCTTTGTTTACTTACCCATAAGCCTGAAGAAACTAGAACAAAGTTATTCGTCACTTTGTGAAACTCATACGTACATGCGTCATGTAAACCGACTATGATCACCATAGGGATATATCTAGGATTTGAATGCACAATGACACAACCATTAACTGTTGATAGACGCTAAGGGAGGCAACTCTACACAAGGATTTGAGACTCCTTCAACCACTGTGCTACCCACTGTACACAAGACTTACATAAGAGGCACAAGCGAAGAAGCATGTATAAAGTATGACCAGAAATTATTGCGAATTTTAGGAATATGTTTAATTGGATTTCTAGTATAAACAACCTTGACCAGCTATCAAGTGCTTGGTTTCATTCAAGAGCGACAACACCGTTAATCCTTTTTCATTAGTTTGTGAAGAGTCATCCCCCTTTGTTTACTTGCTAGCAGACGCCATTTTCAGTGATCCTCAGTATGGATGATTTAGAGAAGAGGAAGTTGATTTTAGAGTATTATAACAAAAGGACATCAGATCAGCTTAAGGAAGTGATTTCAAGTAGAACAGGCATCCCTTTGTCCACTGTTTATCGTGTTTTGAAAAATATTGCAAATGGATATGGCATTGAGCACCAGGGAGGCGCAAGTAGGCCCAGAAAATTGACTGTCGGAGCTTAGAAAAACCTTAGGCTGAATATGATTGATAGAGGAACTGTGGCTGTCTGTAAGGAGACAATTAGAACTGAGCTGCATGCAATGGGTTGGGAGAAAAGTCGCGGAATTCCATCACCGATCATGAAACCTGAACAAAAGGAGCGAGAAGGTTGAACTGGTGCTTACAGCATAGAAATTTTAACTGGGACAATGTGATTTTCAGATGAAAGTTCTGTGTGGCTGTTTCCTAATACACTGAAATTCTGGACCAAACAAACTGAAAACCTTCGGCGCCCAAAAGTACAGTCTGAAATTTAACGTGTGGGGTGGCATATATCTGGTGTTAGGGGCAACGCCCTCTGTGTGCATTTGAAGGAATATGAACAGTGAGCGATACAGAGATATTCTCGAGGGACATTCTATGGAAATTTTGGATTTTCCAGCAGGACAACGCCCCAAAAGATCGTTCAAAGCATTCACAGGCCTGATTTCGGACCCAAAATATATGATTATTATATTAGATTGACACAGCTATAGACCTGACCTAAATCCAATAGGAATATGTTTGGGGACTTATATGAAGGAAAGTGTCAATAAGAAAAATCTGACAAATATTGCTGAAAAGAAAGAAGAGGTGGTCCCGATATTGGGACAGCATGGACCACGACTTTCTAACTTCTTTGCCCCGCCGCATTGAAGCCTGCATTGCTGCCCATGGTGACAAAATACTAACTGTTCACCTGTCTTTGAATCTGAGTTTTGTTCTGCTAATATTCACATTTAATACGTGAGTAATGAGTGAAATGTTTTTAAATATTACAATATTTAAATTCTCAATAATTTCTGGTTGTACATGGTCTCTTGAGGTGTATATATGTGTGGTGTTCTGAAAAAATATTTTCCTGTGTATGAGGATATTTGTTCATTAAAAACTTTTTAAACTCCATATGTACGCATGTTTTACTTTGTACAACAGAATGGCAGATCCAACACTTTGACGCCCTGGTGAATAGCGCGTGTCCACTCACCTTGAACCACGGGAGGTAATGGATTACTTATATCAGGAACATGCACTCAGCGAGGAGGACATGGATTTGGTCAATGTGAAGGTCACACGTAAAGATAGATGTCGTAAGCTGGTGGAGAGGCTGGTTAATAGGGATGACAAGGTCAAGGCCTTGGAAACATTCGTAGACAGTTTGAAGTCGGATTATAGTTTCTTGGTGTCATCGATTGCTATTTGCGTCAAATCTGTTATTACATCAATCCAAGAGAGTGTTGCCATTCAAACACGTTCAGGGGAATGCTTGGTAATTGTACCCGTCCCATATACTTCCACCGATTCGACGCAGAAAACCGTTTAACCAAAAAGACAACAAGCTAGAACAAAGGGAATCATTGCGCGTCCCTTGTCGCAATCTGGAGTAACATTGGATAGGAGAGTTCATCGAGTATTCAACATCCTGAGTAACCCCCTCAACAAGGGAGACTACTCGCAATTTCGCGACAATTCCCAAAAACTTATGTCGTGTTGTCGATGTCCTGCCGACGTGCGGTTCACGGTCTTTTACCTGCAGTGCTGTGAAGCCCTGTTTCAGAACGACCTCAGTCGAACTAAAGTGTTGTGCGAAGAAGCATCGAAGCTGTTACAACACACCAGCAACCCGCTCGGATTCTCTGTAGACATTCTGTCTAAAAAGGCGTGGAGATATTTCAAACTTAATAAACCCGAGTAAGTTAGAGAGTTGTCTTCGAGACGCCATGCAGCTGATTCACCAGGACTCTACGCTGCTCCGGAAAGCGGCAGGCAGGATGATATATGTGATCATGCAAGACTGTTGACGTCTCTGTGCTCGCAGCTGCTAGTCCGCGTCGAAGTCACAATCTTAGACAACAAGCGCTCCGCAGTTTGGAAGAAGCAATAGAGCACTTCAAACGTGAAAAACAGCAATGATGGACTCTTTGGGCAGTCTGTTGCCTTCGTTAAGCATGCCTCGCTTCTCCTTCAATGTGGTGAGAATATGCAGTTTTCTGGGATGAACTTGACTCCGTCAAGTGTGATAAAGCCAAGACGTTTTGCGGTTTGTTGAAGAATCGGAACTTCTGGCGTCCCAGAGATTCTTCGAGGACATAATTATACAGCAATGTCGGACCTTCGTTACCGTCAACAGAACGTCCAGCGCGCTCTAGAGTACGCCACAGATGCGTCGGAACTGTCGGGGGAGGTTAGGCATGAGCCAGGAGCAGAGACATGCGGTCACAAGGGT
>NW_025766540.1:0-34869 GCF_003918875.1 Haliotis rubra | reverse complement strand
ATTGAAATTTATTTCGGCATTATACATATTTCCTACTAGATATTGTTTAATAATTTCTTTTGATTGCAGCATTCAGAGAGTGACATTGAAGGATTTTCGTGGACGTGTTACGAGTGTCAAAGTCAGCATTTAACAGCGATCTGTTGGAGGAGCAGCTTATTTGTACCGACAAAACAGTTCTTACTGACAGTGATGGTTCCTTATGGCATTTTTGTTCGGCATGTAGACGACAATATCATCTGGAATGTGCAGGCAATATTTGGGGAAAATATTGATGTGAACGGGATTTGAGTTCGACCGATATTTGTGTGGCATTTGTGGATGGTCCATTTGCTTCTGAGACATGGCACTAACAGCAAAGGAGAGAATGAGGAGATATAGATAGAAACAGAGGGGAAAATCCAGAGACACTTGCTCAGTATAAAGACAAAGAAAGGAAACGATGGCATGAACTGAAAGAAGCAAAGAAAGTAAAGATGATAGATGAAATGACCAACTATGAAAAAGAAGAATCCGAGAAAACAATGGAGAAAGGCCTATCATCGTCATCATTTCTTTCAATGAATTCACCACTCAGCATCCCCAGCCTGTAATGAAAACTTACTCAGGGGCAGATGGAAGAAGAACAGTTAGCCGGAAAAGGGTTAGAAGAGACAGAGCAAAGGCATACAGACAGCTGTCAAAACTATTTCAGTTTCAAAACCATAAGAAACTGACAGAGATACAGAAAGCGTCTTCAAACAATTTTGAATAAAAAGGATCTCGGAGCAAATGAAATGAATGGCACAGATGTCAGCCCAAGAAAAAGACATTGTACAGAGTCTTGTAGGAAAATCAAAGCTTTCTGATAGAGTGAAGAAAAAATTTACTTTTGCATTATGGAATTGTAGCAGAACTAAAAAGAAACTCCCTGAACCCCCTTTCAAAAATTCCTGGTACCGCCATGATTTTACTGTCCTTCGATGACAAGTTTTGGACGTTCTAGATTTTTATTTTAAAATTGACATAAATGAAATTGTTCTCGTCACGATATGGCTGAAATATTGCCGATGTGACGCTAAATTTTAACTCGCTCCCTCACTTTCCTTGTGTCAACACTTCATGGTGCAAGCAGATATACACAGGCCAAGGTCGGAGAGAGAACCTTTGACGTCAGAATCGCGATATATGACGTCACGCCACCAAGGTAACATCGGCAGCTGATCTTCTGGCCCCGGGATCATGAAATTCTAAAGTCTAAAATTTGCTTAGCACAAAAATAATCTTTTAGGTCTAAAAATCATTTGCTAAGCTAAGATTTTAGATAAGACTGGATCATGAAACTCTCTCAGCAAATTCTTAGCTAAGACTAAGACAGCTACTATGACAATTTTAGAATGATGTAATCATGTCCGGTCACTCTTAATTAATTGAGGAGAATAGTTTAATAGCAGGCACCTGCTGAAAATGTTCCAAACAAGTCAACTGAGGCTTTTATCCCTGCCGCGGTGAATTTTAGTGTCTTTACGGTTGGGATGTTTTCCGAAATACACCAACATGAACACCTGAGTGCGCTTTCTGCCATATTGCATTGGATAGTGTTTACAAAATCACGTTTCGCTTGAGGCCGGTATATTGAGTCGCCTGTTACATCAATGTATATTTCATATTCAACTGCGACATATGCATCACTGGATTCCTCATACATTTTAGTATCAAATAAGAAAGGGTCTTTGTCACTAAAACCAAGTGCCTATGTGATATGAAACGAAAGATATTGGGCATGAAAACGAACGCTGTGCTCGAAAGACAGCACTTGTTGAAATGTAAACAAAGAGAAATTGAAACTTTACACTGTGCAGCATTTTCTCAAATTTCAGACACCCAATCGTCTATTCGTAGCATGCATAGGCTCAACTTTTAGAACATACATGGGAATAGTATCGTAGCAAGAAATAGCAAATTAAAAATAGATACAATACAGTAATGTGATCTATGTTTATACGTCAAAGTTTCTGTGCAGCGTGACGCCATGACTGACAAAATCTCGCAGAACAACAACGGTAATGATCGGCATATCTGGCTTCTTCTCTTACTTACAATAAAAATAAGCCACGGGAATGATGTTACTTGCAATGAATGCAACTTCTCGGCCAACCGGGTTTCAGACCTGAACCTCCACAAGAGGGAGAAACATAATAACCTAACTGTCAGGAGGCCCCGGTCGACCAGGAAGTTCTCATCTAGGGAGTTTGTTTCCTCCTCGGAGAGTGAGGACGAGGAAAAGCATACCCGGAGCTCCTCCTCCTCGTCCTCGTCCTCCACATCATCATCAACATCATCTTCCTCAGGGAATTTTAAGAGGCAGAGGAGAGAAAGTGAAAAGGAGGAAGAGAATGAGACAAAGAAAAGAAAAGTGGAAGGAGAGGAGAAGAAAAAGGAGGAACAGATGGAAGAGAAGAGAAAAGTGGAAGGGAGAAGAAGAAAAAGGAGGAACAGATGGAAGAGAAAAGAAAAGTGTAAGGGGAGGAGAAGAAAAAGGAGGAACAGATGGAAGAGAAAAGAGTGGAAAAAGAGGAAGAGCAGAAGGAAAGGAAGAAAAAGGAGAAAGAAGAGAAGGAACGAATGGAAAAGGAGAAAGAAGAGAAGGAACGAAGGGAAAAGGAGAAGGGAAAGATGAAAGAAAGAGGAAAGAGGACAAAATAAGAAGGGAGAAAGAGGACAGAGAGGAGGGAGAGGGAAGAAAGGCGGAGAAAAGACCCTAATAATCTGTTTAACTGGCCACCAGGGGTCAGAAGACATCGGCAGGAAGAACGGAAAGAAGAGATCCCTGGTGGCCATGGCGTCCGCCACATCAGTCTATCAATAGTGGAGTGGTGGACGCCAGCAGTCTGCTGAACTTTATATTATAAATATGTTATATAAAGATACAAGTATAGATAAATATAAATTGTAAAAGACAGGACAGACCTATTGTACATATATATATACACATGTAAATAATTATAATTGTATTTAATGTTGGATCAAATTGTACATATGACATAAGAATATCATGCATTTATGTATGTATTTATTTATGAATTAAATGATCTAGACAGATCGTCCTGTAAGTAGGTGACCATGTGAATTTATATACTATGCGAGGGCGCATTTGTTTTTCTTAGGGGAGGGGGAAGTTGAAGCGCAATAGGGTATCATTATATTATTCTAAAACGTACTGGTCATTACGTCATTCTGCACGTAACTGTCGAATCGAATGTCCATCATACTTCCGGTAGAGTCCTAGGTTAGATTATGACTTTAGGAAGCGATTGTACATCCTTAAACTATTTCTCAAGTATATAGAGATTACTTTTATTACCTTACTGTCAGAATACGATATGTGCGTAAGCCCTATAGTTGTTAGAATCGTCAAACAGCGTAGGGATGACAGGTTGTTTTATGGGTGCCGCCATCTTTGTTTACGAATCTCTCGCATGGTCACTGCAGCGGGTGCATTTCGATTGTGACGTCATTGTAATTAAGTATAAAAGGGAGACGCTACCGTAAAACTGCCTGCATTTTTCCAGGAAGCATAAGCAGCTTTTCAACTAAATACGCAGGACACCATAACAAGTAAAGAGGTGAGGATGGCAGAACAGTCACCAGGACTTAATACTTTATATAAGTAAATTGTAAATGTCAACCAGGACTTATAAGAATTAGTTTGGGGAATTTCTGATTAGGATTCAGTCAGTTGGTACTATGTAGGTAGTCACGATCGGGATGCACCGACTTTGAGTATTTTTTCCAAGTGTCTTTTTAAGTGTATATATGTAAATATGTTATAGTATTAATAAATTATTATTGTTGTTGAAATACATCTTGTACGTTTTTATACAAAGTTTCTAGTTGTTGTTCCAAAAGTTTTGGAGTAATGGAAAGTATAAGTTTCGCGGGTTCAGAAACCAATGCTAAGTCTAGCCATTAGCAAACTAATTAATATGCAAGGGATATCGGGTCAGAGGTTAAAGGGCGGTCCTCCCCAGGAACTGACCAATCAGGAGCAAGTACTTTATAATGACAATATGGCTGACGTTTGCTATGAGCTGGACGCGAAGCATAGAAGTCTTAATTTCAAGCGAATTACACCAAACACAATAGTTTAAATATCACAAGTTAATTATCTTAAAACGTATTCCCTACATTTATCACTATTCAGTAATATATATATTCTTGGAGGAACAAGCGAACTCGTTAGTGTAATGCAAATTAGGGGCGGAATTTAGACATGTTTTGTAAACAAACTCGCGCTACCAGGTTATCCATGGGACTATGTAGATTCTACACTTGTACTTTCGCATGCACAAGGGCACATATTTTAGTGACTGAGCATCGAATAGCATACCCTCCCCTGTTTGGCGTTACAGTATTTAATCGGGAATAATAGGTGCTACGCATATTTAGTGACCTGCGAAATTTGTACCCTTAATCATATTACCATTGGTGGCTCATCAGCACGGCGAAACGCTTTCAAAGTCAACCTACCGCTCAAAACATCGGTAACATAACATGTTTTGCCAACAGACTTTTGGCCACTGACTAGATGCTCATGATGTTGATCACTGGAGTGTCTGATCCAGACTCGATTATATACATACCCCGCAATATAGATGGAATAATGCTGAGGGTGGCTTTAAAGCACTAATTGCCTTTTTACGGGCAACATCCATCCAAATGCTAAGTGATGAAGGGGTTGAGCTACCGTACCGGAATGAGGCCTCTGTCAGGAGTTACAGCAGAGATTGTTCCTGCAATCAGAAACCTTACTAAACGACACGGTATTCCACACCAAAATACTAACACCGTCTTGGAATCTTGGCAAATTCAAATTTCCTATACTCTCCCTTTTCTTTCAACATCAATCAAACGCAAGTAACCTTTGTCTCCCAGTCACTCGTTCAATATGAATACGATACCTAAGGTGAGTGAGTGAGTTTACTTTTACGCCGCACTCGGCAATATTCCAGCTATATGGCGGCGGTCTGTAAATAATCGAGCCTGGACCAGACAATCCAGTGATCAACAGCATGATCATTGATTGGGGACCGATTTCATGTGTCAACCAAGTCAGGGAGCCTAACTGACCACCCGATCCCGTTGTCGCCTCTTACGACAAGCGTGGGTTACAAGAAGATCAATAGACTAATCCAGACCTTCACGGGTTTATGAAGTTTATGTGACGTAACATATATTAGTTCCACCTGTTGCGTCAAATACAGTGATATAATAGGTGAAGAGATGAAGTTGTTAGATGCACTAATTCTGTGTTGTGTCTAGTGGTTAATCATTCAAATAATTGCTTAATAGTATTACATGCTTAGTGTTTGTCATTTGTAAACATCCCGTGAAGTGACACCGCTGTGAATTGGCGGAAGCGGAGATATTCATGTACATGTGAAAATTTACTCGCTTCAATAATTCTTACTAAAAATTAAAAAAAATAAGTTTATCACACGTTACTTGGTAGTCATAAGGATTGTTTTACGTTTTGTGCATTTATCGAAGGATCACCGTCAAAAATTGTATACAATCGCGTAAATTTGTGACTGTGATCCTCTTTTAAAGGAGAGATGCGACAAGTTAAGGTATCTTTTTGCAAAAATACCTGATACGGTGACGCCACTGCCAGTTTGTGATGAGATCCACTTGCCTACGGACTGGATTAATGAAGGGTGATTTTTTAACTACGAACCTGGTGATTCTAAAGATACTGATCGTTCCCAAGACCCTGAAGAACCATATGAACATTCGCAGATTGTCAAATTCGTTCATGACAATTAAAATCGAAACACTATAAATCAATTTACAACATAAGACTTTTTTCAATCCACAGAAAGGCTTCGTAAACATGCCAAGGGGATAATCCTTTGGATATCCGTAACTTGCACCCAAAAAGAATAGGCAACAAAATGGAGAGCATTGTTCAGTATCCATCAACAAGCTGAACCTGCGTCCTGCAGGATGCTCCACTTCAGATTCACGTTTCTATATTGCCATCAGCACTAAGGAAATTCCCCTGGTTCAAACGACAACCTGTTGGTATCAATAAACTCAGCTCTATTATGAGTCGAATGTCAAAAAGTACTGGTTTCGAAAAAGATTCACAAACCATTCAGCAAGAAAATTCGATGTCCCAAAACTATCTGATGAAAATATTCATCCAACGTATATTATGGAGATATCCGGTCATCGTAACATGCAAGAGTGTAAACAGTTCATCCTCAAAACACCGTAAAATCAGTAACATTGTTCAGGGGCAACGAAGAAGAGTCGGGTGAAATTTTTTAAGATGTGCGAATTACGCTTTGTTTTGTCCTATTTACATTAAAAAATAAAAATTCATAATAAATGATATTTTCCCCACTTGGGCCATACTCTACAAAGGAAATAGTACTTATAAGACATTTGTCTAAATTAATTTTTTTTTAAAAGGTAGCTAAAAGAAAAATATCGGTTGGAAAGCATGTGTTTTAGCTCAATTCTGCTTGTCCCACACTGCTTGTCACTTGAAAAAGACGCTGATCATTTGTTTTACCAGAGTGATCTCCCATTTTATCCGTGTCCTCAACTCCATTACATTGTAAAGGAGTTGAGTTAATTTGAAAACATGACCACCCAGATTGAAATTTATTTCGGCATTATACATATTTCCTACTAGATATTGTTTAATAATTTCTTTTGATTGCAGCATTCAGAGAGTGACATTGAAGAATTTTCGTGGACGTGTTACGAGTGTCAAAAGTCAGCATTTAACAGCGATCTGTTGGAGGAGCAGCTTATTTGTACCGACAAAACAGTTCTTACTGACAGTGATGGTTCCTTATGGCTTTTTTTGTTCGGCATGTAGACGACAATATCATCTGGAATGTGCAGGCAATATTTCGGGAAAATATTGATGTGAACGATTTGGAGTTCGACCGATATTTGTGTGGCATTTGTGGATGGTCCATTTGCTTCTGAGACATGGCACTAACAGCAAAGGAGAGAATGAGGAGATATAGATAGAAACAGAGGAAAATCCAGAGACACTTGCTCAATATAAAGACAAAGAAAGGAAACGATGGCATGAACTGAAAGAAGCAAAGAAAGTAAAGATGATAGATGAAATGACCAACTATGAAAAGAAGAATCCGAGAAAACAATGGAGAAAGGCCTATCATCGTCATCATTTCTTTCAATGAATTCACCACCAGCATCCCCAGCCTGTAATGAAAAACTTACTCAGGGGCAGATGGAAGAAGAACAGTTAGCCGGAAAAGGGTTAGGAGAGACAGAGCAAAGGCATACAGACAGCTGTCAAAAGTACTATTTCAGTTTCAAAACCAAAAGAAACTGACAGAGATACAGAAAGCGTCTTCAAACAATTTTGAATAAAAAGGATCTCGGAGCAAATGAAATGAATGGCACTGATGTCAGCCCAAGAAAAAAGACAGTACAGAGTATTGTAGGAAAATCAAAGCTTTCTGATAGAGTGAAGAAAAATTTTACTTTTGCATTATGGAATTGTAGCAGAACTAAAAAAGAAACTCCCTGAACCCCCCTTTCAAAATTCCTGGTACCGCCCATGATTTTTACTGTCCTTCGATGACAAGTTTTGGACGTTCTAGATTTTTATTTTAAAATTGACATAAATGAAATTGTTCTCGTCACGATATGGCTGAAATATTGCCGATGTGACGCTAAATTTTAACTCGCTCCCTCACTTTCCTTGTGTCAACACTTCATGGTGCAAGCAGATATACACAGGCCAAGGTCGGAGAGAGAACCTTTGACGTCAGTATCGCGATATATGACGTCACGCTACCAAGGTAACATCGGCAGCTGATCTTCTGGCTCCGGGATCATGAAATTCTAAAGTCTAAAATTTGCTTAGCACAAAATAATCTTAGGTCTAAAATCATTTGCTAAGCTAAGATTTTAGATAAGACTGGATCATGAAACTCTCTCAGCAAATTCTTAGCTAAGACTAAGACAGCTACTATGACAATTTTAGAATGATGTAATCATGTCCGGTCACTCTTAATTAATTGAGGAGAATAGTTTAATAGCAGGCACCTGCTGAAAATGTTCCAAACAAGTCAACTGAGGCTTTTATCCCTGCCGCGGTGAATTTTAGTGTCTTTACGGTTGGGATGTTTTCGGAAATACACCAACATGAACACCTGAGTGCGCTTTCTGCCATATTGCATTGGATAGTGTTTACAAAATCACGTTTCGCGAAGGCCGGAATATTGAGTCGCCTGTTACATCACGTATATTTCATATTCAACTGCGACATATGCATCACTGGATTCCTCATACATTTTAGTATCAAATAAGAAAGGGTCTTTGTCACTAAAACCAAGTGCCTATGTGATATGAAACGAAAGATATTGGGCATGAAAACGAACGCTGTGCTCGAAAGACAGCACTTGTTGAAATGTAAACAAAGAGAAATTGAAACTTTACACTGTGCAGCATTTTCTCAAATTTCAGACACCCAATCGTCTATTCGTAGCATGCATAGGCTCAACTTTTAGAACATACATGGGAATAGTATCGTAGCAAGAAATAGCAAATTAAAAATAGATACAATACAGTAATGTGATCTATGTTTATACGTCAAAGTTTCTGTGCAGCGTGACGCCATGACTGACAAAATCTCGCAGAACAACAACGGTAATGATCGGCATATCTGGCTTCTTCTCTTACTTACAATAAAAACGATAAATCATATAACAATACACAGATAGTCAGATTCATTCTGATAACTTACATCACACATTTATGTACAAACGATCCCCGAATCGAGGGAAAGGTCCTCGCAAAATCCTGTGTACCCATGTAAGCGAAGCAGCCATTTTGTAAGAAATCGGTCAACGGTAGTGATGTGATATACGTTAAAGGACTTTTAAAAAGGTCACTTCACATTGTTTAGTTTCGCTCTTAATGAACCCCTGGGTATATATAATATCCACAAAATACAGTTAAAAACGGTAATATTTCATTATACAGCTTGTATTAGGAATCTAAAACGCACCTCCCTCGAAAGCATTTCGCGATTACGCAAGATAATGAGGTAGATGGTCACGTGACGTCATACCCGAGAGTCGCTACATCAACACACGGAAAATACAGTGGTACCGAGACTGTTCGCTTACTGAGGTCTCCTTCTAAATCAAATAGCAAATAAATCAATCCACGAAGTCAAACATGGATTTGAATGGCATACTAGATACAGATTATATCACATACATGCAACCTTTTCAATTTGAAAGTATTTCTAGCGGCAAGACCGAGAGGAATATTGAGGACGATTACACCAGTTGACAACATACAGCCGTGGGACGCTCCTGATCCCGACTATGACTATGTTTTGAATAGACCTACTGCAGACTGGTATGCAAGTTACTTGCCTATCACATGTTCATGGAAAACTGATTAGATACTGAATGAATTTTTCCGCGGTCACGGTAAAATTTACAGTCATGATAATGGCAATGTTCGATCAATGTGTTGAGCCTGTCTTCCGGTATACATCGGTATGGGAAGGTAAACACTGAAATAGTTACGTTCGAGGTTCATGATTTTATGAAGATTATTAAGTAACTTTCAACTTTATTTCATAAAATGCGTCTTCTGCTAAATTTATCCGTAAAGGTTTAAGTATGGTGATAGTTCGATCTCACTACTGTATAGAGAAGTACCCTAAATTCGTTAGTGTATGTTTTCGAAGAAGTCGGTGTATCGATCGTCTGGTATATCAAACATCAGTTTCATTACATTTTCAATTTCCATACATGTGTTACGCATCGGTATTATGTCGTGATACGTAGTCATATAAATCTGCAAAATATACGTAAAATGTAAAATGATAAAGACCTGTAACCTCCTTAACAGCTGATAATAGATATAATAAATAAATATAGATGCAAAAAATAGAACTGACAAATCCTTATCTATCTCTTTAACTGTCAGCTAGTGAAAAAGAAAATTCTTCCTTGTGTTCTAGTAGTAATGTGTAAAGTGTGATCAGTCCTAAAAGAAAGGCCATGGATCAAATCAAGAAACCAGCACACAAAAATTAAAGCAAATAATTTATTTGCATACAAACTATTTATGACAACATAATGCATACAGTGTGTACACCAACATCATGAAGGCAAAGACTTGCGTGTAAATTAACTGGATGGACTTGTAAAAGCCTAAGAAAACAAGATTGATCTCCAATAACACCATGTGACACAGTGGTGACTGCAATTTGGAAACATTTACCATCTGAACAAGTCCCAGGATTCAAACAGACGAATACAATAGACCTTAAGACATCAGGCACAGCTGGTTTCAGTTCACACCCTAGACACGTGTACATGATTTCATTATATCTTGATGTCTGTGAATTCACCAGTTCTTGTTTACTAGTTATAAATGAAAGTGTCTGGCAGAATATCCTGGAAAAATAGGCTGTTTGTCCTGCAAGGCTGTAGGAAGGAAACATGTTTGTTCTCTCGAGAATGGCCTACTGGGTAGGAATTCAACAAACTCTGTGAATAAATTTTACATTGAATAAGAGACATTTTGTAACACAATTTCAGTATATTTTTGTTTTGGCAACATAATAAAATTTTTCTTTGAAATCTGCACTAAAACAGTAAGTACTTTTGTCTTAACAAATGCTGAGAGGGAAAATAGACATGAGGATTAAAAACCAGTGTCTTTGCAAAACAAGACTTAGTGTTGACTAATTGGGTTTGGGAAAAACATGCAGTAATAGGAACAGTGTTTTCTTTTGTTTTTCAAACTGGAGGGCACCAGTTCAACAAAGGTTATTGATTGTCTGAATTATATTTACCATGTACTTTCTTGTTCACTGGCTTGGCCTCTTGGTTTAGGCCTAGAGGTATCTGATTGCCCAGTTGGGTTCTCCAGTCTTGGTCACTTCTAGGTATTTAGGCTGTTTTCATTGATGTGAAATGCTGCCATGTACATCCTAAAAATAGCATTAAAGTAGCATTTTCACATTTACCAAAATAGAACCCACAAAGAAATACATTATCTGAATGAACATATTTCCCTGATTTCCCATTTTTTTGAAAGTGGGTTAAAGTTACCTATATATACAGCTGACGTGATGTTTTACAGGGGATCCGTAAATACCTAAGTTTTATGCCAGAGCAGAGCTGTCATTTTCATTTGGTTTATTGTACATTTCCTTAAAGAGAAAGAATGAGACTCAACTCACATACCCATTTTAACATGGTAGGGGACCAGTCCCTAGTGGATAATTATCGGATATGACTTATTTTTAATTATGTTTTAGTAATTATGTGCTCTCTTACCACCGCACCCATATGTTGCAAGTTCTCATTTGTCCATGCCCACCCCATCCCTCAACACACACTCACACCACAAAACACCCGTCTCGGTAAATAGATGACTTGGGCCTACTGAGTAACACTAACAGTGGCTGTGAAAATATATCTCTGATCGAAAATAGGACATGAGCGCATATTATGACGTACTTTTTAATCAACTATTGCTTCATGTAGCTTGCTACTGGAGTGTTTATGTTGCTCCAAAACAACTACATCTTAAAACTCACCTGCAACTAACGTCGTGTCCGGAATGCAACTCTCTCGGTCTGTCCCAAGTTGACATTTCGGCCTCTGTGTTTGTTTGGAATGACGAAAGGAATGCCCGATATATAGCATCCTTATAAAGTTTAAGTCGGTATATGGTCTCTGGTGTTGCCTATTCGTATCCATATTTCGCCACAGGTTAGGTCTCTTTCATTGCACTTCTTCGAAAAGTGTAACGAACACAGATGACCGTGCATACTAGAGGGGTTCACAAAATCCGCACGACGACAGTAAACAATCTTTGTCCTTCCTCTCTTGTCAAATAGAATTTCTCCGTGTACATCCGTGTTGTTTACGCCGTTGGATAATCATCAAAACTCGTAGAGCTGTTTTCAGTTTCCAATAGATAATCACAACAACGCTCCATTCAAAATATTGCGCTTATTGTCACTTTCAACTCGATGGCGTATACACTACTAAATTGTCACATCACTGAGCGGACTCTCGGGTATGACGTCACATCCACAGGAGGCAGACCGCTAAAAATATGCATACGAGCGGGCGTGGCTAAAGTGGTTTTAGTTTTGGTGCATATTTGTAATTTTTACGACTATTTTTCGTAAATGGATGAATTGCAGATGTGGTATATTCATGTTTGAATGGCATTATGTAATAAAAATGCATAGTGTTTAACCTTTTAAAAAATCCTTTAACATTGTTGTACATATTTGGCAATTTCTTTGAGGTGAAGGTCGGTTGAATAAGAGCCATGTCCCTCTGACTATACTTTCAGTATTATAATGCATATTTTGTGTATCGCTCAGATATTTTTCATGAAACTAATTTCATTGCCTACATTTAGCCTTGTTCTGTATCATATCCGTGGATATAGGGTATAAGTTGCTTTTATTCTTTGAAGGTTTTTGTTTGTTTGAATAATATTTACATAAGAAATTGACATACTGAGTGTAGTACTCAATAGTTTAAACCCTTAAACAAGTATTAGAAGAACAAACGGAGGTCCACCTGCAACATGTACTTTTAGTTCCTATCATGTGCAATATTCGCCATTCGGACCAATATTACAGTTGCATATGAACAGGTTCATGAACAACGATTTAATTTAACCTTCTAAGTAAAACTGACAATATTTATGAACATTATTTAGATATTTTATGAAATGAATATGCACACGTTTTTAAAGGAATTGTCTTGTTCATTGAATTTGGTTATTTCGTTAGTAGTGTACCATGTCACCCTAGGGTCTTTTTCAAGATGGGGGTACCTCCGGTTCCATGTCCCAAGATGGCGGCACTTCCTGTCCCGTGCCCTAAGATGGCGTCACATCCGGTTCCTGTGGGATCTCGTTGGATACGCATTTCAAAATGGCGGCGGGTGGACGGGAGAGATATCATCGTGCAGTTTGTTGTGCTCCTTCCTGGTGCCTTCACCGCAATATATGCATCAAACCAATTGGAACAATAGGCTTTCAAACAGGTATGACATATTATGTAACGCCATTTTAATGCACATTGCTCTATCTTCCGCAGTTGTTCTGGTAGGGTTTTGGCCTCACTACTTCCACTCCTCTTGCGTCCATGATGATACATCGGGATACTGTCACTTCAAGACTCTTGAGTTTACATAGGCAACAAGGGGATCGAAGACGTCACCTCAGTGACGTGACGCTTCACGGTTCATTGGTTCAATTCATGTGCCTCTCATTGGTCAAAAAGCCTCACGTCTCATTGGTTGGTCAAATCGGTCTCAATCTACCCGCCTCATTTGTCCAATTCCCGTGCGTCTCATTGGTGAAATCGGGTCTCAATCCACACACCGCATTGGTCCAATTCCCGTTCGTCTCATTGGTCAAATCGGTCTCAATCTACACGCCTCATTGGTCCAATTTCCGTGCGTCTCCCCATGGTTCCTAGTATGGTGATCTACCTTCAGATGCTGGCGATCTATAGCCCGTGTTTCATATTGTATTGTCTTTTTTAATTACACTGTTTCAGTTTCACATGCTAGTTTTATCTTCATATATGTGATACTCTAGTATTTATATATATACTCATTTTTCTTACAATGTAAGTAGAACCCTCAAAATATGTGCTGAAATGTTATGCCAATATGAGGCCCTTTGTTTGCCGAGCTAAATAGGCCAGGGTTACCGCCCTTTGATTATGACGTACTTGGTGCCACTTGATTTTAAACTGGTCTCCTGTCTAATCCCAAATCAAAAGATAATAATCCTGAATATTAATCACGTGAAAAAGTTTGTGAAAATTCGAAGGAAGCATAAGAACAGAAAATGTAAGCAGCAGGACAGATTGATCTTTTGTATTTTCATTCATAACCTCACTTCAGTGAAAATACAAAATATGTATAACAATGTTGACGTCCGTATGACATCCTTATCGGGAAGCGACTTTTCGAAATGACACGAGTATGCCGGAGTTTTCGAAGAAACTTTCTTGTTTCAAGCAACGTATATGCATAAATGTGACATGTAAGTAGTCCGAAAATTCTGTCAGTCTGCTGGTTGTTATTTTCTTTTGTTTTCATTGTGACCAAGGGAAATAGTCAGAAATTAAGAGAAGCACCGTCATCGTTGTGCGTGAGTCAGGCTTTCAGAAACTATAATATGTTGTGATGAATCTAGAAAAAACATTGGAATACACCTATTATATTTAACTATCGCCTGCTACGATACCTTTCCCATGCATGTTCTAAAACTAATGAGCAAGTCTTTGCAACAAATAGGCGAACGGATACACAGTGTAAAATCTGAGATTGGCTTTGTTTACATTTCAAACAAGTGGTCCTTTCCCAGCGCGGCATCTTATATATTTCGTTCGATTTCACTGAAACACTTCGAATTGGTGACAAAGTCCATTTGCCAGTTTATTTGAACTGTATGAGGAATTCAGGGATTCGTGTCAGGAAGATGGTGTTGAACTAATTGATTTTATGGGCGAAACATAACCGACATACATGTGACGTGATTTTATAAACATTCTATAATATGGCTGAAAATTCACGTTGACGTTAATTGTGGTTGCGTATTTTCCAAAACATTCTCAGCGATTCTCGGTTCATCGACAATGTTTCAGAACTAGCATTGGTGATTTGATCATACAACAACAAAACTACCGCTGATCACAATGATACGTCTTTTTCTTTAAAATTCTCCCAGTAAAATTTGACATTTGAATTAAGACATACTATAAATTACGCAAACGCAGTGAATGGTGATTTAGTAATGTGTCAAAACTGGCGAGATTTATGATGCATGTAATTTTAAGTATATTTGATCTACAATGAGCGGATGATATAGAAAATCGAATTTCAAACCGAGTTCAAAACTGCAAATTGCTCTTATCTTCGTGATTATTTGGATATGGTATCGATATCTGTACTGGCATTCTACTTCTTATGTTATGGACAACTTTAATGGAATGAGTTATGTAATAAGGAACACCCCTCTAACTTCAAAAATAGATTCGTCTGGTTTGACCTTCGTTCTGATGTCATTGGCGCGTGTTATTTTCGAAACGTGGCTGTCCTTGATGCGTGTCAGTGCTTTGCTTAGTTCCTAATTTTGAAAAGACCAGACATAAAAACGAAGAAGCAGTGATTGTGAGATTCGACTTACATGTTGGAACCAGGCTGGGTCAATATTTTCGAGATCATTTTTTGTCTTAAATCCTGAGACTGCTACATACCAGTCTTAACCCCTTTTGATGCCGAGTTTTTTCAGGCGCACATTTTCATGAAGTTTGAAAAGTGAACGTTGTGCAAGATTTGCGCTCGCATGGTCCTGGATCTGCGTTCGCCGGATCGATTGGCGGCTTCACATTTCTGGGTGTCTGTGTAGAATTTCATTTGTTCAACAACTTCCACACTTAGCTTCATTTTGAGAATTTCATGAACTAAGTGTTTATCATTGTCATCCATGTTGAAATGTGTAATATTGTTGCAGCCGAGGAACATGGAGCGCTGCCACCAGCTGTTCGTTACACACAACTGAGTACCGGGCACACCTGGAGCAGTCGCCGCTGTAGCACTTCAGGGTTGCTTCGAGCACTCGAGGTAACATACTACGAAGTGTTTTCATGTCGCCAGCATGATCCTTCATCAGTTCTTTTAGTATCAGGCTGCACCGTGCTTTCACATCCTTCCTCAGAACCCTCCATTGTATGTGTACGTGCAGTGCCAGGGAACATCTCTGGGTTAAAATCAGCTCTGTAACATTGTCGGAACTGTCCTTGAGCCAAGTGGGTGGGGTCAGCTAGTCTTTGCACCTTCCACATTGGGTCCAACACATTCAGAGCTTTGTCTAGTATAACTGCACACTTAGAATCCCCATCGGTAGTTGCATAACTTTATAAGCACACTCTGTAGTGCGAGCTGATTTCTAATGTTTAGTCCCATGTTGAACTCAGACAATGGAGTGAAAGCCGACATCTTTGCAGTACAGTGTGGGTCCCCCGAGATTTCACATCCATGCCCTTCCCTTTCAACCAGGCACAAGTCCAGCAGAGCTTGTTCTGGAATGATGCACTGATTATGAACTTATTGTCGGTTACAGTTTCGCTGGCGATGCCGATTGCTTGTGATGCAAACGTTGCATGGACATGGGTACATCAACCCACGTCCCCCTCACTGGGATAGCCCTGGCTTCTTCCTGCTTGCTATTGTCGTCGAGTTGTATCGGCCATCCATTGCAATGTTCATTTCACATGGCTTTGTACCCCTCTTTCGATTAACATCCTTCACTAACTCCACCTTTTCAGCCATATCCTTAGTGTTAAGTTCAGTTACAGCCTTAGCCACATTGTTGGAGGTCCTTTGCATACTGCTCCTGCATGGGGGTGGAATGTCTATGTTGGCCATAAGCAGCCTCGCTTTCTTATTTCCTATAGGTGTGTCTTGTAGACCCAAGGCAAAGTCCGACGTTAGGTACTGCTCTCCTTTGTACAATTTCATCTCGGGTGCTACAAAGTCACACATGGCACATTTCAGTGTTATTTTCCAACACATACCCCATTTTCTCTCCTTGGCTATGTGCAGCTGAGGGTCATCACAGTTAGTTGATGTTGAGCGATGCAGCCGCAGAGCTGTGTTCCATGCTTCGGCCACCTTTTCAATGTCGACTAGTCGCATACCCTGCAAGTCATGTTTGCTATACTCTTGTTTCAGGTCAAGCTTGCTGGCTGAAGTGGGACGCAGAAGCCTCACTGAAGTAGATATACCTTCGCAGTCAGGAGTTGACAGCCCAGTTCCATCCAGCCTTGACTTGGTGACCAGGAGAAGTCTTTTGCACTGAACCTAGTCACAGTCCTGGGGTGGTATCTTGGGTGGAGAGGCACTTTCACGCTCTTCAGATTCAAGGGTGAGACCTTTGTTCCAGGGAGTATGGCCTTGGCTGAAATGTGACTTTATTCGCTTGTGGTCACCTTCATGGTGATTGTCTCTTGTAGTATACAGCCCTAATTATCTCTTTCTCGCATTTGGCCTCAAGTTAATTCCGGTGTGTTTTCCATTCGACGAGTTTCCCCGTCGGTATATAGGCAGTGAGTTTCATTGCATTTATCCTCAGTCTTTGGATTGTGAGACGTAATACCGTTTGAATAACATTAAAAATTACTCGATGTTGTGTACATTGTAATCCATATCCTTTTACTTTTACCTGATAGAACTTATATTTAACTGTCGTTTCGTCAGAGCTATTGCTTCGGCAATGTTATCCATGGAGGCGGCCATATTTGATGATGACGTCATGAGTTTATGTGTACACAGTTCGTTGACAAAATTACTTTTGCAAATTCTGTATTTTAAGCGTCAAAAGACATTTCCACAATTATAATGAGTCCAGTGACGCTCTACATTTATTATTCTGCACCAATAATAAATTAATATGTTTTGCTTGTTGATTGTAAAACAAATTACGTCATGAGGATTGTGACGTAGTTCTGGTCAGTTGTCAGTTGACAGTTGACAGTTCTAGACTGATTGTGGTGGATGCGAGTCGCTGTTTTTCCGTATATATTTTCACCGGTATCTACCGAGAACACCACAATATTATGTAAGTATACTATATCCAAGCTTTACTGACTTTGATAAATTTATATGTAATAAATTCTTGTTCATTGTTTCAACTTCATGTTGTCAAGTTATTATTTAATTGGTAAAAACTGTAATTAACAGGGTAAAAGTGAGAGTGGTCCACAGAACCGACATGCTACTTAAATAAAATTTATTTTTCTCATTTTACTCCCATTGAACCGTTACAGTCTTCAACTGAACTAATGATAGAAACTGTGTACAGTGTGATGATGATTTCAGCTTACTGCAGTGCTGCATGACATCATAATGGTTTACAATTATGACGTCATAAAGGTATTAGCATTATGACGTCATAATGCAGTTGAGCTATACACACAGATTGACGCTTTGGCCTGGTGAGAGTGGTGACGCCCGGTGACTCGCTGCACTTGATTGGCTGTGCACAGCTTTGAGCTACCAATCGTTTTATTGAGAAAACGTAGGGGCTTTCTAATGAATATAAATCTTAACAGTTTCATTTTTATTTTTATTTTAAATATGAACTTTAATGGAATTATTTTAGTATAAAATGCATGTATGTATATAAAAATAAACAAAAATTGAAAAAATGCTTTACCAGACTGAACTGGTGTATTTAGATAGTATATGCAATAACAAAACAGGGACACTTGCAATTTCCTTTTGGTTGTGGAATTATAGACAAATTAGGAATTGTATTTCAAAATGAATTTATGCCAAAATGAAGATTCAAATGCCAGAGGTACAGCATGATTTGAAAGGGGTATAAGTCAAGTTGTGTATGAGCGAGGGCTTTCAAATTTTTGTGAGGGCTTACATAGTGTCTGGTCTTAGTATTGATGAAGTTTTATTTAATTTGCAGATTTTTTAGTCCTGATAGGCCCTCAGACCACAGTTACCCCACTTTACTTTTACCATGACCCGGAAGCGAAATAGGAGAATATAGTGCCTTTTTTAAATGGGCTGTTCTGTCTGTGCTAATTTTTTTCAGGGTGATTTGTGGTAGCTTTAATGAAAGGTGAGACATTGTACTTTATTGCAAATTCTCTTTGGTCCACAATCTGCAAATAGTATTGACACCAGCCTTCCATGATTTGACCCCAAGTTCAAGGTTGTTTAGTGTGTTACGGGCTCTGAAAAACCTCCGGTGGCCATTGTTGACAGTGGATACAGTAAAATTGAGGTGGTCGACCCAGGCCGATATTTGGGAAGTTGGTCAGCATGCAACAGGAAAGCAGCCTACGGCCGATATTTATTATGATGGACTGGCATGTAACTGTACATAGCCAATAAGGAAATTATTGGTGGTCTGAGGCCAGATGGTGGCGAAGGGACGCATTTCAAAATGGCGGCGAGGGAACGCATTTCAAGATGGCTGCGGACGGGAGGGAGAGAGGACGATGGCGTGCGTGCGTGTGTTGAGGGGATGTGATGGGATGGCATGGTTTTAAAGCTTTGTAACCAAGCTTTCTTTTGAGTGAGATAGGTGGCCCTGAAAAGGGCCGTTGGTATTGGTGGGTGAGACATCACCGAGGCATGGCAACTATTTTGGTGATGGCGGGTCGCTGGAGGTGGTACTGGTGAAATCGTCCATGGGTTCAACAAATCCAACACGCGTTGAAGTAGAGTGTGCATGGTGTCTATCCGGTCTTGAACGAGGATGATCTTGTCATTGAGTAGAGTCAGTAGACGATTGCCTTCAAGTTTACTCACTTTCTTTTTGACTTGGCTGGTTGATGGGGAGCCGGACGTTTCTGGGTCTTGTTAGAGTAGTTCATACTCTTATGGTCCTCTTTACCACAGTGACGGCAGGGATGTGGGCATTCGTAACTGAGATGGCCTTCGTTTTTTCCACAGTTGTAGCCGGTGTTGTTATCGTGCTTGTTATTGTCGTTAGTCTTCTTTGGACATATGTAATGACGATGGCCTTGAACACCAAACTCGGTACAGGTCACCATGGGACAGTGTAGATAACTGTGGTCATCTGTTTCGCACAGGCGGCAACGGAAGGAGGCGGAGGCCGGAGACGTCTGCATGCTTCCAGTTTTAGTCAGCAACTGATGTGGGAGAGCTGTTTTATAGCTGAGGTTGATGACGTCACTTCAGGCCACCGGTTTAGTGTGGCGTGACGTCATAGGATGTGTGACGTCATGGGCAAAGGCAAGGGGAAAACCCATGGTAAAACCCAAAGTTAAAACCCATGGGAAAACATATGGGAAAAATCTGTGACGTCATCCATCCCAAAAACAAAATGGCCTCATTGTTAGCAAATTGCCTCACACCACCCTTATGATGAGCCCTAGTGTGGCGCCATAGTGTTTTCCTCCAAATGATCTCACACACCTCCTTGCACATATTGCCTCACACACGACACCACGAACATTCATGACTGTGTCAGTGAGTGAGTGAGTGAGTTTAGTTTTATGCCGCTTTTTAGAAATATTCCAGCAATATCACGGCGGGGCCGGGGTCACCAGAATGGGCTTCCCACATAGTACCCATGTGGGGAATCGAACCCAGGTCTTCGGCGTGACGAGCGAACATGACTGTGTCAGAAGAACAGGTATTCAGAACAGGTATTCAGTACTTCCGTTATATAACAATTGTTGTTGGCATTGAATGCAGCATTCTTTTGAGCGAAATGGGGTGGTCCTGAAAGGACCGTTTTGTGGTGTGTACTGTGTACCTCACAGGGACCACAGTTGGACCTTGCACTGACACTGGTGAATGCCCAACTTTCGTTTTACTGTGCACTTCCTTCCATGGGTCAAGCGCCCGATATAAGTGCCTTTCATTATGGTGGCACAGTAAAACACACTGAAAGGTCCCATTATGCTCTATCGTTCCATTGGCATACACGGGTAGACAGCCATGACATCGGTGACACTGCCATGCCGGCGGTGATGGCGATGGTGTTGATGTTGTTTCAGTGTTGCTGGTGACTGTGGCTTGGGCGTGAGCGAAATTAGCTCCAGATCTCTGTTGAAACAGATGCATGCTCCATGATTTTTGTCTTCTTCTTCTGTGATGATGTGACAACGTTGCCCTGTCTCTCCCTCATGATATAGGAGAGCTCAGCCAATGACTCACTGACTGAGTTTGGTTTTACGCCGCTTTTTAGCAATATTCCAGCAACATCACGGCGGGGACACCAGAAATTGGCTTCACACATTGTGTGGCGGATTCGAACCTGGGTCTTCGGCGTGACGAGCCAACACTTTAACCACTAGACGCACGGGAATTGGACCAATGAGGTGTGTGGATAGAGACCCGATTTGTCCAACGAGATGCACAGATGAGTGAGTTAATATTTAACGTCACATCGGCAATATCTCAGCCATATTGTGACGAAAACAATTTATATAATACAAAAATGAAAACATTGTGAAGAGTTAAACCTGTCGACGATGGACAGTAAAAATACTAGAGTATCACAGATATGAACATAAAACTGCATGTAAAACTAAAACAGTGTAATTAAAGAAGACAATGCAATATAAAACACGGGCTATAGATCGCCAGCATCTGAAGGAATCACCATACTAGGAACCATGGGGAGACGCACGGAAATTGGACCAATGAGGCGGGTAGATTGAGACAGATTTGACCAATGAGACGCAAGGGAATTGGACCAATGAGGCGGGTAGATCTAATGTCACTGTTAAGATGACTTACCATCACAACGGACCTTTTCAAGATCACCCATCTCGCTCAAAAGAAAGCTGGGTTGCAAAGCTTTAACACCAGGCCATCCCATCACATCCCCGCAACACACGCACGCCATCGCCCTCTCTCCCTCCCTCCCCTCTCCTTCCCGTCCGCCGCCATCTTGAAATGCATCCCCTCGCCCCCATCTTGAAATGCGTTCCGTCCGCCCACCGCCATCTTAAAATGCGCATCCCACGCGATAGCGTGAGATCCCACCGGAACCGGATGTGACGCCATCTTGGGGCACTGGACCAGAAGTGCCGCCATCTTGAAAAGACCCTCGGGTGACATGGTATATTACTTAGGCTTTATTGACAAAACAGTGATGTATAATGACTGGCCAGGTGCGGGTTTGTCACAAACATTTACGATTCACTTTCATTCTTTTCGATAATATAATCAATTCATATTCGAAAAAAATATTGTAATATTTGGATATCAAACTGTACCTATATTTCTATGAAAATTGTACACAAAATATACCTTACATCATTATTCTGATAGTTCCATACAAAAAGAGCATGTTTTTGCATCTTTCATTGTATACTTATGAAGAGAAATAGCCACATAGTCATAAACAAAGAAAAGTCATATCCTAAAAAATATATTCAGGTGTTGTGAAATATTCTTTTTCATTTACGTTAAATTGATGCAGGTGCGCGTGTTGTTCACATTCAGATACACAGTCAACCCGTCTAATTATGGATCTATTCAGGACATTATTTTATATGGTAAAATCTGTCATTTTATGTTCTGTCAAAAGAGTGTTCAATTCTGACATAGAAATCGAAACTTTTTATACAATTCATGGAAATTAGGTGAGATATATACTACTCAGCATACCAAAATCGTCTTTTCCGACGTCGCAAAATACATAAAACAAGCAATGACGTGTACATCAATGAAAATGTTGTAATCTGTTCAGTAATTTCATTACATTTGAAGATATGATTAGTACTCGGTTATTTATGATGCAAAATTGGTCAAAATACATCTACAAAAACAGGAGAATATGTGAATCTAAGAACTAATTTACATATCACATAGGGCCATCAAAGTCGTTATTACGTGCTCTCTCATCTAGTACATTGTCATCTTTTCTAATAAATTGTGAAACTACCAAAATGTATCCGCTCACATTGGGGACTTTGTACTGCAATAGGTTGGTTCACAGTGAACACAACATAACAAAAATATACTGAGTCAAAAAGAAACTTCAGAAAATGTAATTTGAAAATAATGAATAATTTTTCTCTGATGATACATCTATGTATCCGAAATGGGATCCCTATCTTTCGACTCTAGAAAACGTTAGCAAAACCCACTCAAACCCATCCATTCGTCGTGCAAATGACGTTGAGTGCCAAATCAGGTTTTGCACGTGCAGTCGATCACGTGATCTTTGCATCGAAGTTTTCTTCATATGCACGTGTTTGCACTGGCCTCAAGAATTGAAAAACACTTTTAAACCACAGTTGTAACGGTACTTGAAATGCCACGATTGTCAAATGCGCAACTTGAACGTGCCGTTGGCATGTTGCAAGCGGGAAGATCAGTTATTGACGTCGCAAAGAGCAATGGGATGCAGCCGTCGAACTGTGTATGACTTGCGAGGTCGTCTACAACAAACTGGCACCACTTCTGATCGCCCAAGGTCGGGTCACCCACGTGTGACGTCACGAGCAGAAGACCGTCAAATCGTCCTACGTCACCTACGTGACAGATTTCTGCCGGTTACACGAACCAGGGCTGAGATGTTTAGAGGTCGACTGTCCTCACAGACCATTCGAAATCGGTTGCAGGCTGCCAATCTCCATTCTCGACGTCCATATCATGGGCCAATATTGACGCCGTTCCATCAACGTCAACGTCTGCTGTGGGACCAACGTCACCTCCGATGGACCCAGAGAGACTGGAATCATGTCGTCTTTAGCGATGAATCCAGGTTTACCCTCAGATTCGCGGACGGCAGGCATAGAGTCTGGAGACGACGCCGTGAACGGTATGCCCAATGTTGTGTACAGGAAGTCGACAGATTCCGGGTGGAAGTTGCATGGTGTGGGGTGCTTTCTGTGGGAACAACCGTTCCCGAATTCTGGTCATCCGTGGAAAGCTGCTGCTTACCGTGACCAGGTGCTCACCCCCTGAATTCGTTCCTTTCATGGCGGCTCATGGTCCAGGTCTACAGTTCCAGCATGATAATGCTCGGCCGCATACTGCGATGTTGACACGAAATTTCCTTCAAAACGCTGGAATCAACGTCATGGACTGGCCATCGAGGTCCCCTGACCTTAATCCAATAGAGCATGTTTGGGATGCACTTCGTGATAAGGCTTCGTGGTCTTAGGAACCAACCTCAAATTTGCAGGAACTTGGCGCTGCCTTGCAAGAGCAATGGCGCAGAATCCCCAACCACGTGTTCACAAGCATCAGGCAGTCGATGAGGAGACGGTGTTTGGCAGTGGTGAATGCGCGGGGCGGCCATACACGATATTGAACTGAGAAATTTCGCATTTTTTATTCTTGTGACTTGACATTCTGTATACCCATGTTTTGGAACGGCGGTGTAGCCTAATGGAACTGATTATGGCACTGTCAGTGTATCGAGTACATCACACAGATCTCAGCAATGAAATAATAACAATTTAACCATCTTACCATCTCTTCTTCTTCTATAGTGCCCTGAAGGAAGAATGTGAAGTTTCTTTTGACTAGTATATATACAACAAATTCTCCAAGTGATCTGAGTTACATTAACCTAGTGTTAAGCATAGCGGAGTTATGCCCCTTTTCTTTCAAGACCTCTCTATGAGTCATTTTTAATGTTGAGCGTATAACGTTATGCACAAGCAAATAAACCCATTTCATATATGCTTATGTCGTTTAGATATCAGGCTTTATTTTCTTCGCTCACACTTTCCATAAAGATGCCAAATTTTAAAAATCGTAGCACAGTGCTTTTATCGGTGCACAATCAAAAGCGGAGAAATTTACTGTTTTTTAACGCATAACAAAATTTTGGATATCTCAATATTTAGCAGTGTCTATTTCTTTAACAGGGGGTATTTGCATTTATATTTATACCAACGGATAGAAAATTTAATATTCTACATGTCTGTGTAATTTATTAGCCGTACGCAAAGGCAGGACTATGCGAGCTCAAATCTCGCACAACGTTAACTTTTCCAACTTTATGAAAATGTGCGCTTGAAAAAACTCGGCATCAAAAAGGGGTTAAGACTTAAGAAGATTGAGACCGATTTGACCAATGAGACGCACGGGAATTGAACCAATGAAGCGTCACGTCTTCGATCCACTTGTTGACTATGTAAACTCAAGAATCTTGAAGTGACAGAATCCCAATGTATCATCATGGACGCAAGAAGAGTCGAAGTAGTGAGGCCAAAACCCTACCAGAAAAACTGCGGAAGAAAACATTGTCTCCGATGCAGCCCAAGACTGAAAGTGAAGACTGAGATAAAGATGGAAGTTGGTACCCCTCCCGCTCCCTCCGATACATCAGTATCAGCAGCAGAAGCGCTACTCACACCACCAACAGAGGCAGCAAAGCGCCAACCACACCGCCAGCCACACCACCACCAGCGGTGATAGGGCAATGTGCATTAAAATGGCGTTACATAATATGTCATACCTGTTTGAAAGCCTATTGTCCAATCGGTTTGATGTGGTACCAGGAGCTGCCTTTACGTTTGCATATACCGTGGTGAAGGCATCAGGAAGGGGCACAACAACTGCACGACAATATCTGTCCAGGAACATGTATTTTCCGAGGGCTCAATCTAATATGTCACTGTTAAGATGACTTACCATCACAACGGCCCCTTTTTCAGGGCCACCCATTTCTGCTCAAAAAGAAAGCTTGGTTACAAAGTTTTAACACCTTGCAGGAGACCAGTTTAAAATCATGTGGCACCAAGTACGTCATAATCAAAGGGCGGTAACTCTGGCGTGTTTAGCTCGGCAAACAAAGGCCTCATATTGGCATAACATTTCAGCACATATTTTGAGGGTTATATACTTATGCCAATAATGGTTATCACCCCCCCCCCACCCCAACCCCACTCTCCAATAAAAAAAATTGAAGGGGTGACAACCATTATTAGCATGTATACTTACATTGTAAGAAAAATGAGTGTATATTTTCAAACATTGGTATGAACTAATTAAAACAGTTCACATTTATTCACATAAGAATAAATGTGTTTTTTTATGTACACTTCCCTTTAACGTTTTATCGTTATCACTATTCAAGCTCATCATCCAATGGCATCCATGTAACTAAATATATACATTCAGTGTGACACCAGTACAGCCTGTTCTCCAAAATATACAATTGTAATGTATGACCCTTAATATCAAGTATAGTGAGTGAGTTACTATAACAAGTTTTACATTCATGACACAGAAACCGAAGTATATAACCTGTTGACGAACACAATTAAAAACAATTAGAAAATCAAATACAGATGTAAAACCAGCATGTAAATAAAAACTATAGAGAATACAACATATAACAAGCTACAGATGGTCAATAACTGAATGTAGATCACCATACAACGGTCATGGGGACTGTTAGTTATCCAATGACAGTAGCACCAGCAACACTGCCATCATCCTTGGATCCAACTGTGATGACAGATTTGAAGGTATCATAAGTGTTTCTTATTTCACCATATTGATGTTGGTAAATAAGCTCGTTTGTTTCAGATTTCCTCAGTTTAGTAAGTGCTATGGCCATGGCTTCATGATGACAGAGGCACTTCCAGGTAGGTATCGGTTGATGAGAGAGCATGGTCTCTTCCAAAGGACTTCCACTAAACCAAATTCGTGCTCAACTCATTTCATGCTCAGTTGAGTTTTGTACTCAAAGGTTATAAAACGTTTTCAGTGCGTACTCAGTTGAGTACAACGCATTCGGCTTGAGTATGCTCAATGCACGCTCTGTTTAAGACAATTTGGAACTCTTCCGTCAAGAAAGTTAAGAAAATGATCCGGATGTTGTCGTCTGTTTATTGGTTGGAGAACCCTCCAACCTTTTGATCAGGCTGAATTTGTCTCTGAGGTGAAATTATTCAAAAGTAGAAAATTAGAAGACACGTGACCATGTAGGTAATCAGAAATAATCTCATTTCGTGCCTAATACACTCAATGCCTTTACTACTGAAACCATTCGAACTTCCTTTCGTTCTTCCTGCTCTTTTATCTTTGCTTATGTCACTTCCGGTTATTTTCCAATGACGTCATGTGTCTTCTGATCACGTCATCATTTGTTCATCCATTGATATTTTAGATTAACACAGTGAGTCTATCCTCTTCGTCTCCTGCAAAAATTGTATTTTCGCTCCTCACCTCGAGCAGTGAAGAGTGAAGCTTCACGTTATTGTTTGGAATACATTAGTTATCTGATCCCACTCGTTATGCCTCCCAAGCGACGAGCTGCAACAAACCACAGGTTGGTGAGGAACGGGGAAATTCAGAAAAACAACTGGCTCTTTAGTTCAACAACAACGAGAGCTTCAAGAACAATTACGGAATCTTTTCATAGACCCCCTGTCTACTGTACCTAGCGTTCATGTTGAGTCGTCACTCCTACCAGCGCACAAACAAAGTGATGTGGTTCCTAATGTAAATTCCGATACCAATCTTCTTCAGAAGAATGCGGCGGATAAATTGTTCGCCCATTTTGGTGCAATTTTGAATATAATTAAGTCGAATTTGCCTCAAACGTCAACTTCCTCACAGGCTTTTCGTACTCCCGCCCAATCTAACCATGCCGCCAGTTCTAGTGTTATTCAGGTTCCCCTGACGTCAAGAGTTCGCCCATTGGTCAACCCCTTCCTATGCTGCCGACATGTGGCGTCCATGTAAAACAGTCGCTGAAGAAGAAGTTATGGGTACTGTAATGAGTACTATAAAATCAGCCTTTCATCGCATTCGGCTAACATGCACACTGAAAGAGGATCTTATTATTTGGTCAGAATTTATTTCTAATTATAATGGAAATTCGATCTTTCAGAAATCACATTGGGATGACAATAGTACATTGTAGCTTTCACGGATGCAGCAGGCAGTGCAGGTTTCAGAGCACACTTTTAGGGCCACTAGGTATATATAGCCCTGGCCAAAGGAGTGGAGGGAGGGAAGCCTGACCAGAGAATCACCCATTTGTTGGAATTGTTTCCTATTGTTTTGTCAATCAGGCTATGGGGTAGGTCAATTGTAAATAGGAAGGGTGCTTTTCAACTGTGACAACTGCTGCTGTTCACATTATTAGCAACCAGTCTTGCAGATCCCCTAAGAGTGATGGCTTTGGTAAGAAAACTAGTCCTGTTGCGCCCCAAATATGACATCATCTTTAAAACTAAATACAAATGAAAATTGCTGATGCTCTTTCGAGATTTCGGTTGACACGTTTTCGGAAAGTAGTTGCTTGTAGGATCAAGCTACTTGGCGAGGACCCATCAGTTTGTTTCAAGGGAGGGGTAAACAACCTGTCTGTGGCTGGTCAGGGAGGGATGAAGTGGGAGGAACTCCTTCCTATGGTGGAAACCCAACTGAAGTCCACATGACATCCCAGGGCCATCTGATTTCGGCTAGGATCAACAACTTGGGATCAATGAAGGCCACCCAAAACTACCTTGGCTTCCACGCAGACCAGGGCCCTTATTCTCGAAACATTCGTAGCCCTAAGAATTCTTAACTTTGATCGTAGCCAATGTGTTAAGAATGGGCTACGAACGTTCGTGAATAGCTAGATTGCTGCGCATCACATTATTCATGCCCACAACCATAGTCATCTGGTCCAACATGCTGACGAGGAGACACTGGTAGAGGGCATGCTGCTTTGGCTTTGTTTTATTATTGTCTGTTTTTCAGTAGAAATGTGATTCTTCTATTATTTTCTGCTGCTGGCAACTATAGTTGCCCATTCTAACATACTGATTTGGGCAACCCACAGATCAGCCTCAACTCTAACCTAATATTACATAATTGAGGGCAGTTTATTAAGGCTAGAATGAGTGAGAATGCTTTTACGCCGCTTTTAGCAATATATTCAAGCAATATCACGGCGGGGACACCAGAAATGGGCTTCACACATTGCACCTATGTTTGGAATCGAAGCCTGATCACTAGGCTACCCCCACCGCCCCTAAGGCTAGAAAGAAGACTGCGCACTGTCTATATTTCCAGTATGTTTTAAGTTTCATGGATGGTGATCTTTAAACAAGACCAGGGCCCACTTGCTCAAAACAATATTAGCACTACAATTATGTAAGTCCTTAACATGGCGATCTTTAGGCTTCGGCTACAATTGCCATCCACTTTCACAGGACTGTAAGCTAAGATCATTGAAAGCTAAAATTAAACTTACAAATGGTCCGGACCAATTGCAAGGTCTTACAATCGACTAAGATGTTGTCTACGGTGCTATTTTGTAAGGAATATGACACGTTTTTAAGAGAACGGCTTTTCAGAGAAAGAACAAAGTAACTTGAGATTCTGGGTGAAGAGGAGCTGTATGCACGATAAAGAATGCCTCATTTGACATTGTTACATTTCCTGGACATAAATCGAGCACCCCACCAAACAATCGCTTGCACGTATCTCAGAGACGCAGTTTCTGTTGACAATGCGTTAAGCAAAGGTGGATTTATACTCAAAATGGGCAATCTACACCAGTCCAGTACCGATGTCTTTTCACATAAAGTGTCTGCACTGAGCAGCATGTTAGACAATGTAAACTTTCCAAAACTTTTCGGCAAATGTCTCGCTGCGAAGCCCCAGGTGATAGGTGCAGGAAGAGGTTCCGTGCCATCAACGTACAAACCAAAGTGAAGCCAATTTTGCTTTATGGTGCAGAAGTGTGGGGTTATCAAGAACGACAGTTAATTAACAGATTTCTGTAAATATGTTCTTGGTGTAGGTAAACATGTTTCTAGCAATGCTATATTAGCAGATTGTGGTAGATATTGTATAAGTGTTGATTATTATGTTAAATGTGTACGTTACTAAAGTCTAACCCGGACCTTCACGGGTCTTGTGATTTCAAGTAATGTCTTCCGTCAAACATGGATGACTCTTGTACGAAGCCCAGAGGTAACGAAACCCAGAGGGTCAAAATGGGTTTTCTGAATTTTCTGTTTTAAAATTGTAATTACCACCTTTTTCTGGTAATTACCACATTTGAAATAAGTAAATTAGAACCTTTAAATTTTACTTATTCTTATTGATTTTATGCGTTTCAAATAATCTTTTAATATCACGGTTGAACTTTCATTTTACATACTGAATGCAATGTAAATTTTGTCATTTTAAAAAATAACGATATGTATTGATTATTGCAATTTAGTTTGCATATAGTTTCTATCAATATATTTTTAGCATTTCAGAATATCTAGATACACATGTAACATTTTCAATCGGGACGTACGTGCGGCGGGGACAAATATATCACCATGAGTTGATATAGTTATAAATATAATGCTGTTTTGGATGGGATGTCAATTAGTAAAGCTGCCACTACATTTGCTGTTCCATTTGCTACACTTCATGACATTTTTTAGTGGGACATTTTCTATTGAATGCACGACTACTGGTAGAGAACCCTTCTGGCCTTAGAAGAAGAGCAAAACATGCCCTCGTCAAATTTATAATGTTGATGAAAAGGGACTTGTGGAGAATCATACCCCACCATCAGTAGTTACATCGAGTGCAGTCACAACATCAAGATCAAGTTCTACAAACTGCTATAGGTTGCGTCCGGTGGTTCTGTACCACAGTATTTCGTATTCAAAGGCAAGAGGATACAGGACGAACACCTTTCAGGAAGTACACCTGGAACAGCAGGCACTGTAAGCGACTCGGGCTGGTCAAATAAGGATATATTTCAACACTGATAGAAGTTATTGATAGTCTGCTGGAGGACCGACCAACTTCTAGGATATCAATGATGGCAGGATCGGAGGGTTGTTCAGGATAAACCAACTATTTACCCATGACTTTTGATGGACAGAGCTCCTTTCATGATTTTAAAGTCCATTTTGAAATGGTACCTGAATTAAACCATTAAGATGAAGTCCAAAGCTACTTACCTTGCTGTCCAGCTGCGTGGTTCTGCTCAACAGGTGTTAGGAACTTACCTCCTGCTCATAGAGTTGATTATCACAGGCTAGTACAAGCCTTGAGACAGAGATTTGCTCCAAGTAATCAGACGGAATTGTACAAAGTACAGCTGAAAAGTAGAACTAGACACAGAGATGAAACTTTATCTGAGTTGGGACAAAGTATAAGAAGACTTGCTTGCATGGCGTACCCTGATGCTGGTACAGAACTTGTAGAAATCTTGGCTAAGGATCACTTTATCGAGGCACTTCAGGAGTCAGAAATGAGACTAAGAGTACAACAATCTAGACCTAGAACCCTAGATGAGGCTGTGCAGTTAGCTGTTGAGTTAGAAGCTTTCCAACATGCTGAAATTCAACGTCAGGGAGGACGTAAGCTGGCCAGGGTGATAGAGGATACTAGAAACGAGGATTTAAAGTCTCAGGTGTCTGACTTGACTAAGGCAGTGGCAAGTCTCACTCAGATAGTAACTCTGGGTAATTCCTCGGGAATACAAAATAAGAGGAGGTCGTTCAATAAGCCCACACTCACGGGCCGGAGTAAGGCTGTAAAAGAAGGACCCAGTTGTAAAATAAATGATAATCGTGATGTTTCCGGGATCTGTGTTCCTGTTGTCGTTAATGGTTCAAAGTTCTCCATGTTGATAGATACCGGGGCATCTGTGTCATTAATGTCTGTGAAAAGTTATTCACAAATTCTCAAAGATAGGAAACCTAGTTTAGAGGCTTCTTCTGAGAGGATATTACAGGCAGATGGAAAACCATTGAGCCTTCTGGGAAAAGGACTTTTCCATATAAGCTTAGGAAAACACACCTGTAAACATGAGTTCTCGGTGGCTGAAATAGGAAATCAGGACATACTTGGACTGGACTTTCTGAAAGAGAATGCATGTAATCTGAATATGGGAGATGGATCCCTTGAGATTGAGGAAAATATCTTGCCTTGTGAAGACGAGAGAGAGATGGATTTCTGCTTTCGTGTATCCTGTCCGAAAACAATAAGTATCCCTGCACGTCATGAGATGATTCTGCCAGGTCAAATTCTCACTGACAATCCAAAGCTGTAAACAAAGACTATCTCATTGAAGGGAGCCAGTCTTTTATGTCCAAAAGCGGGTTATTTGTAGCTAGAACTCTGACTTGCGCCTCCGAAAAATGAAGCTGAGGTAGTCGTCAGGGTGCTCAATCCATCTGAGGAGGATATCAAAATTTATGCGGGAACTCATTTTGCAGAATGTTTTCCAATAGATCATGTCCAAGCAGTGCAGTCCAATAGACCTGGACGGGTGAGGAACATGAAGAAAGTAAATTCAGAATTACCTGAATACTTAGAAGAAATGGCAAAAGAAGCTGTTACAGACTTAGGTCCGGAGCAGAGCTCTAAGCTTAAAACTTTAATAACTGAATATCAGGACATCTTCTCAGCTTTGTCAACGGACATAGGGAGAACCAACCTTGTCCGACATAGAATTTTGCTAGACAATCCTCAACCCATTAAACAGCCAGTAAGGAGGTTACCAGTCCATAGTCAGAAACATGTTCAGGATATGTTAGACAAAGATGTCATAGAACCTTCCAATAGTCCTTGGGCTTCCCTATTGTGCTAGTTAAGAAGAAAGACGGAACTACAAGATTTTGTGTGGATTTTCGATCGGTAAAAATCATTCAGTGATCAATGCTTATCCTATTCCGAGAATAGACGATTCTTTAGACTCGTTAGCTGGTTCCAGTTGGTACAGTACCCTGGACATAACGTCCGGCTACTGGCAGGTAGAAGTCCACCCCGATGATCGTCCCATCACTAGTTTCTGTTCTCGTCAAGGACTGTATCAATTCAAAGTCCTTCCATTTGGCCTTACCAATGCACCATCAACTTTTGAGAGGCTAATGGAAACAGTACTCATGGGTCTTCAATGGGAAATATGTCTGGTCTATCTGGATGACATTATTGTGTTTGGCGGCAACTTTGATGAGGCACTCAGTCGCCTGAAGCAAGTGTTTGATAGACTTAGGGAAGCCGGGTTAAAGTTGAAACCTAACATTTGCTCAAGAGGGAAGTGGAATACTTAGGTCACATTGTAAATCACACCGACCCTAGGTAGAAGCAATCAAAACTGTCCAAGTCTGAAGAATGTATCGGAACTTAGAAGTTTTCTGGGTTTGTGTAGCTACTACCGTCGCTTCATCTCTGGTTTCGCTAAGGTTGCAGCTTGTCTGCATAAGTTGACCGAGAAAGACAGAGCATATAATTGGACTCAGGAATGTTCAATCGCTTTTGAACATCTTAAAAGTAAACTCATCAGTGCCGACATTTTGGCCCATCCTGATTTCACCAAACCATTCATCCTCGACACAGATGCAAGCGATTTTGCAATAGGTGCGGTTCTGAGTCAGGTACAGGATGGAGTTGAAAGGGCAATTGCTTATGCCAGTAGAACACTGACAAAACAAGAAAGAAATTATTGCGTCACCTGGAAGGAGTTATTGGCTATAGTACACTTTTTCAAACATTTAAAACCCTATCTGTATGGAAAATCCTTCCTGATAAGGACAGATCATGGGGCACTTGGCTGGTTGACTCGGTTTAAAGAACCATGCGGACAAATAGCTAGGTGGCTGGAGACTCTATCTTCTTTCCAATACGAAATAGAGCATAGACCAGGACGCAAACATGCTAATGCAGATGGCCTTTCTCGCCTTCCTTGCAGACAGTGTGGTATGACGTCTGAGGACTCACCTGTAACTAGGGAAGTTTGACAATTACAGTTGGTCGATACAAGTCAACAGGACTTAATCGACAATCAGAAACAGGACCAGGACTTAGGAAAAGTACTGACTTTTCTAGAAAAGGGTCATAAACCTAAGTGGTCAGAAATTTCAATGTGCAGTGAGGCACTTAGTTATGGATTCGGTCTTGTGATGCCTGTTGTAAGCGTAAGCCTCCTCCAAGGAAACGTCAAGGTCCGATGCAGTTGTCCGGGGCTGGAGTCCCTCTAGAGCGGGTAGATATGGATATTGTAGGCCCACTTCCAGAAACTGAAAATGGGAACATCTATATCTTAGTTGTGTCAGATTACTTCACAAAATGGGTAGAAGCATACGCAATGCCAAACCAAGAGGCAATAACAGTGGCTGAAACTTTGATAGAAAATTTCATCACAAGATTTGGTGTACCCAGACAAATCCATACTGACCAGGGAGACAATTCGAGTCAAAATTTTCCAAGGCATGTGTCAACTCCTTATCATTGACAAAACTAGGACCACACCGTTCCATCCAAGGTCCGACGGAATGGTAGAACGGTTCAATAGGACGTTGGAGGCTATGTTGAGTGCTTTGTAAGCGAAAATCAGAGAGACTGGGACTTCTGTTTACCTTATCTAACTATGGCTTACTGCTCCACAATTCATGAAAGTACAAATTTCACCCCAAATCTATTGATGAGAAATCAATCTTTCAGTTGATATGTTTGTAGGACTTCCAATTCAGGATATCAGTTCACCGCATCAATGGGTAAATGATGTAAAGGAACATCTAGAGGATGTATTTGTCCTGGCTAGGAAGCACCTGGAACAAAATCAATTAAGACAGAAGAAGTATTACGACAAACATACAAAATCTTCAGCATATAAAGTAGGAAGTCAAGTTTGGGTTTACTTCCCCCATAGGAAAGTAGGCATATGCCCAAAACTGCAATGTTTTGGAAAGGACCCTTCAAATAACAGCAAAACTCAGTGAAGTCAATTATCGAGTCAATTGTGGATTGAGAGGTAAACCTCAAATAATACATGTTGACTGTATGAAGCCAGCTATTTCCCGTAATGAAACACATAAGGTTAATACCATACCAGCACAAAATTTCCCCGTGGAAATCAACAGCGAAGTTTTTGCAGAGGACTTACCTATAATAGAGGACCACTCTCCGTCAGAAGAGGTTTGTGGTTATGGTTCTAAGCGTACTCGTAAGCGCCCAAGATATCTTGAAGACTATATTCTATAACTAGTTACCAAGTACCAACTGAACTGATTGGGGAGGGAACCACAAGTATATGTTAAATATGCACCAGGACTGTTTTGGAACTATATTGCGTTCTGTTCATTTCCAGATGTTTGCCCTTGGGAGAACCATCAAATGCACCAAATATGACAAGGTTTTGCTACTATCAGCGGACTGGTCAACAATGTCTCAATAACCCATGGGAATGATAACGCAAGTTGTAATGAGTGCAACTTGTTGGCCGACTGGATCTCAGAGCTGAACCTCCACAAGCGAGAGGGTACACAGCAACCTTACTGTTAGGAGGCCCTGGTCGACCAAGAAGTTCCTGTCTAGGGAATTTGTTTCTTCA